>NC_056733.1:949547716-949847716 GCF_019279795.1 Protopterus annectens | reverse complement strand
CTCTTCTATTTAATGGAGTTTAGTTACTTGTTCTAGCTCTTTTCCCTAAAAGCTTTATTTTCTTTCTTTGTGATTGTTTTCTCCTCTCTCCCTCTTGGTTGGGAGAGTGATAGGAACTTTGTGCTTTTACGTAATGTGTGTGTATCCCCTTGTATACCTAGGTTGGGGTTACTGCGTTTTCTTTGTGGGGTGTGAACATGACTTTACTATCTTTTCTTCTTCTGAAGTCCTTCCTTTTCTGTACTCTCGAGCTCTTTCTCCTCTCTTGAGTATCGTCATTTATGTTTGATTAAAGTCCTATTTAATGATTTTATATTGCCCGGGGCTTGATTTTGCTCTTTCTTGGTCGGAGTGGGTACCTTCTACATACTTTAATGTGTTGTGCTGGCTTTGGTATTAATGCTTTTAACATTTTTATCTCGAGAAGCAGCTTGTCAGCAGATGCGACCTTTGAACTTTCAAACGTAGTTCTGTCAGAATGTTTGAATGTAACTGAATATAACTAATATGTTGATATGACACCCCAACCCAAGAGCAATATGGGAAAGAAGCTGACAATGATCCTAGACACCTGAATGCCATCTACACTAACTGGTAACATACATCTGTTACACACAGACGGTAGACAAGAAGCTGACACCTTCAGTAGCTCTGCCTGTGTTCTGTAAAGCAAGAAATGAAGCTACAAAATGTTCACTCTGTTACCAATGATACATGGTTTTATTTACTTTGTAGTGGGTAGCCGGTTTTCTAAATCTTCTCTCTCTTATAATCTAGCTAAAGTAAATTCTTATAAATCTGAAAGATTTAAACTATAGTCCAGATGAAGCCATTCATCTCCAGTACTATATATATATTTTTTCTTACATCATATAATTCTGTTGCTCTATTTCATGTCTTATAATTTTCAGTCCCATTCTGGCTCCCTTTTGAGACTCAACACCAAATGTTGACTCCTCAAAAAGGAGAGAAGAGGGGAGGGGGGAGAAAACTGAAAAAAACGACTGAAAATGCAGGAGAGTAACTGATATTGTTTTTGTCTTTTAAATGTGTGTTTCTTTTTCAGGAGGCAGGTCCCTATGCCCCAGTGGGGGGGGGGGGCTCATACACACCCTAAAATTGCATATACCATCTCCAATATTCCTACACTTTGTGGGGGGAAAGAATATTCTGAGAAATGGCCATCTCAGACTTAGATTACAAAAGTCATTTTTTGGCCATTCAGTTTCATATTACAGGACTCAATAAAGGGGGTCCTGACATCTCAAATGGTTACCCCCATTCTTCTTCTTTTTCTTAATGAGTATTAAGTCATTTACATAAATATGGTCACTTCAACTTCTAAGAGTTGCTTTCCACTAATTTCCTGAAATAATCCTCATGCCTTTTTCCTCTTCTATTCTCAATTTTTAAGAATAGTGGGCATAGTCTGGCAGTATTCTCTCATTAGAGCCACCAGAATACATACCATGTACCTCTGTATTATAAATACAGGTCCTTCTGTTGCCAAACAATCATTATATCAGTGTATTTAGGAATGTAAACATCATTATATCAATGTATTTAGGAATGTAAACATCATTATATCAATGTATTTAGGAATGTAAACATCATTATATCAATGTATTTAGCAATGTAAACATCATCTGAGCTCTTTCACGTTCATCTCTGACTTAGGATATATAATGTCTAAATGTTAGTGCAAATTAAAATAATTTTTCCTCAGGAAATATGATTTATGTTAATTCTTTACTTGTAGCATCAGTTCCCAGCAAAAATGCCAATATGAGTTCAGAGGGAAATAGTGGGAGTGGCTGGAGGTAGGGCTTGACATTATTAATGTCTTTCCACGCCTTACAATCTATTTTGAATCCTAAAACGTACTTTTTTCTTCAAAGAAGCATATTACAGAAAGTACAGTTGTGTACATTTACCATAAATGTAGATGATGTCCTTCATGGATGCATCTGCAGTCATAACAGCTGGGTTGTCCTGTCGTCAGGCAGCCCTACAGTCGGCAGGATTCCAAAGTCCGGGGCCGGCTTCGGTGGATGTCGCACTTCACCCGACGTCATCACTGTGGGTCTTCGGGTATAAAGGCATCAGCCGGCGCCATTTTCCTCAGTCTTTCTTGCGGCGTGGCGCCGAAGCAGAAGCTGTTACGCAAGTGCGGTCGGTCGGATCAGAGATTATTTCTGCCGAATACTGCTTGAAGACTTCTAAAGCTAAGTACCCGTTAGGGACTCTTTCTTGCCTCAGCCCGATGTCAGAAAAAGTTAATAATTGTTTAACCTGTGAAACAAATACCTCATAAAGATTTCCATTCTTACTGTCTGCCTTGTTTAGGCCCAGCCCACGTAGCAGCCTGTTAGGCCTGTGCTTCTTTCAACCCGCGGCAGAAGCGTCGGTCAGAGTTTGCAGAACAGTTTTTGGTTCTGACTTTGCTTACATTATCGCCAGAACCTCCGACTACACTTTCTGCCAAAAGCAAAGAAAGACCGACACTTTCGCGGTCCTTGGTTTGGCTGAAACCAGCAAGCAAACATGAGTGTCTCGGTTCGGCGAAACCGAGAAAACTGATCTAGTACAGCCGAATCTATCTCTCACGGTTGAGGTCCCTGCTACAATTCTTGGTCGGCCTCTGAAACTTTACCCACTGACTTATCAGACACCATTCCCTGGATGTCTCTACCCCAGCGTGGTGCTGCTAGGCCTCCAGCAGCCATGTCCATTAAGGCCGCCAGAGCTAAAGCAGCCAAGACTACCAAAACAGTGCCTGTTAAACCACCCTCAACCAGGCCCTCTTCTAGTTCTCAAATGCTTACTTTGGCAGAAGATTTAATTACTTTAATTAGAGGATCTCAATCTCACCCAGACAGGGCCTCTCAGCCCCAGATAAGAGACCTAGGGCAGAGCCCCGAGCCAGTATCCTCTGATGATTCTGCTGATGAATCAGACATTACTGACCAGCCAGAGGCCCTTTCTCCAATTTTGAGGATTCTGATGCTGAAGAATCCATTCCAGCTTCCCTCAGAAGAATTCTCCTTTGGGAAACCTTACATGCCATCGCGAGAGCAGTTCAATGGCAGCAGCAAGATTTCTCAGATTCCCGAAAAGACTTAGAACCTTTCTGCACCTTCACAGCACAGGCCCTTAGCTATACCTCCTGTTCTCTCTGTGGTAGATGATGCTTTTAATGATGTCTGCTCTGCTCCAGATTCATTACCCCAGCCCTGCCAAACCAGACAGATTTTACAGGGTGCCAGATACTCATCACCACCTTTACAAGGCCCCCTTGCAGACCCAGAAACTATATCCCAGGGTCCCAAGGCAGTAGCCGCGACCATAGCTAAAAACCCTACTCCTTCTGAAAGGGAAGCAAGGTCATTAGACAGATGGGGTAAAAAAGTATACACTTCAGCTACTCTCTCAGCTAGAGCTTTAAACTGCCAGTTTCACATGATACAATACCAAGAGTTTATGCTTGATCAGTTAACTAAAAAATTAACCACTGATGAATCTCTTGACAGAAATATGTATTAGAAATGGTAAATAACATACAACAGGTTAGTAACCATTCCTTAAAATGTGGCTATGATGCACTGGAGGCTTCATTTAGATCAGCCATGACTGGCACAGTGATAAGAAGGCATGCATGGCTAAAGGAGCAAGCTCTACGGATCATGTTAAAGCTAAATTGTTAGATGCTCCTATGGATAAGACAAGTTTGTTTGGTGCACCTGCCCAGCTGGTTATGAAGAAAATGGAAGAAAAGGCAAAATCAGTTCAAACTGTTAAAGATTTCCTGCAGGTTCAACCCCAAGGTTTAGCAGGAACTGGCCTGCCAAAAATTGGTCCTTTCCTGACTCCACAAAATTTCAAAGGGCAGGAATAGGCGTTCCAGGGCAGAAACCAAACCAGAGGAGGTGCCTACAGAGGGCGGCAGTGGCAAGGTAACAACAGAGGCACAGACACAGCCACTGCCACTACTTCAACACAGCCACAGTGACTTACTCCTAAGTCAGCCTACCAGGGAACAAATAGCAGCTCCACTAGGCGGAAGGTTAACCTTATTTGCAAAGAACTGGCACCACATAACAAAGACAAGTGGATTCTACAAATTATACATCAAGGTTACCGATTCCACTTCCACACTATACCAGTCAAAGAGGAATGCCAAATCTACCTCCAAATCAAAAACAGAAGCTTTACAACAGATAATGGGTTGGCAAACATGAGCTGTGGAAAAAGTGCCTACAGCAGAGCAAGGAAAGGGTTCTACTCCAGACTATTCCTAGTTCAAGAAAGGAAAAAGTTGGAGACCAATTCTCGACCTGTCCACCTTGAATACATACATCATTGTCCCCAAAATTCAAAATGCTGACCCTACAGCAACTTCTTCCCATGCTGGGCAAGGAGTGTTGGCTGGTAACTCTAGATCTCAAGGAGGCATACCTGCGTCCCTATTCGACCAATCTGCAGAAGATACCTCAGATTTCTTGCAGGATCAGAGCACTATCAATTCTCAGCATTGCCTTTTGGCTTATCTACTGCCCAGAGTATTCACAAAATGCCTGGCATCAGTAATACTGCAGACTACAGGGAATTCATATTTACCCATACCTGGACGACTGCCTGCTACAAGGGGACAACAAAAGCAAGTTGACAACAGATTTACAAAGGGTCATTTACTTGCTACAAGCACTGGGATACACAGTCAATCTACAAAAAGTCAAGGCTGATACCATCCCAAACAAGGACATTCTTGGGAGGCGGAATTGGACACAGTGAGACAAATGGCATTCTAACTACAGAAAACAAAAAGAACTCCCTCTTTACTTCTTGGCACTAACAAAGCTGAACAAATTAACAGCAAGAAAGGTTCTGCAGGCCTTGGGCTTCATGGCATCATGCATAATTTTGGTCCCATTTGCCAGACTACATATGAGAAAACTACAGTGGTACCTCACAGATTTATGGTCCCAACACAGGCACAGCCTGAAACAAGAAATCACTAATTCCATGCTTAAAACAGGAGTTCCTATGGTGGGCCCAGGCATGCCGGTCCAACACAGGCCTTCCCTTTCACAGATGTCAAGCAAGCCAGAGCATTACAACAGACGCTTCAGACCAAGGATGGGGGGCACATATGCTGGACAAATGCGTGCAAGGATTGTGGACTCAGGATCAACTTCACCTGCACATCAACCTAAAAGAAATGCTGGCTGTAAAACTGGCTATCCAAAAGTTCAGACCATTTCTCAAAGAGGGCCAGCTGTTGATAAGGACAGACAACACCACAGTCATGTGGTACATCAACAAACAGGGAGGCACAAATTCATACCCCCTATGCAGAATGACTTTGGAACTGTGGACCCTGGCAATCAGCTACAACATCCAGCTGCAGGCAAGATTTGTACCAGGAAAGAAAATACTCTAGCGGACATTTTAAGCAGGACCACATCAGATGCTCACGAATGGCACCTGCACCGGACATCTTCAGGACCATTTCAAAGAAGTGGGGAATGCCTCAGATAGATCTATTTGCATCTCCTCCCACAATCACCAACTCAAAAATTCTGCACAAGGACATTCCACCCACTAGCATGGAAAGTGGATTCGCTCTCCTTCAGCTGGAAAGGCCTAACAGCATATGCATTCCCACCTCTCCCCTTGATATACAAAGTACTGCTAAAAATCAAGGAAAAACATCCAAGGATAATCCTGATAGCTCCAAACTGGCCAAGACAACACTGGTACCCACTACTGAGGAGCTTGTCTCGGAACAATATGTGGCCAATTCCCCTGATGCCTTTGATGCTAACTCAGAACAACTACAGCACCATACATCCAAACCTGAAAACCTTACAACTGACTGCATGGAACATCACATAGCAGCAGCTAATCAAGAACTTTCCCAAAGAGTTAAAGACATTATTCTTGAAGCACGCAGACCTTCAACAAGAAGGAACTACGCTGGAAAATGGAAAAGGTTTGTCATTTGGAGTTCTGAAAGAGGAAAAGATGTGTCAAACATAGATATGCCTAACATTCTGGAGTATCTGGCGAACTTCTCCATTCAGGCCTGTCCTACTCCTCCATCAAGATACATGCATCAGCTATTTCAGCAGAATACAGCTTTGAACAACCTGTCTTCTCACACCCGTTGCTCAGGCAGTTCCTCAGGCTAATCAACAATGTAAAACCTCGAGAAACCACCATTGCCAGCTTGGGACTTAAATTTACGTACTAGAAAAGCTGACACTTTCACCCTTTGAACCAGCAGCAACAGCAGAACTACAACACCTGTCATGGAAAACTGCTTTCCTACTGGCAATCACTTCAGCAAGGAGGGTTTCAGAACTACAGGCCTTAATGGCAGTGCAACCCTTACTAATCTTCCACCAGGACAGGGTGTCCATGAGGACTAATCCAACCTTTATGCCTAAGGTGGTCCCCCAACACCAAAACCCCCCCTTGGAAAACCAATTTTTCCCAGTAAAAAAAAAGGGGGGGGTTTTGGCCCCCCGGTTAAAAAAAGGCACCCTTTTACCTCTGCTGGGCAAAGATCATTGGATGGTAACTTTGGATCTCAAGGAAGCTTACCTTCATGTTCCTATCAGACTCAGTTGCAGAAAGTATCTGCTGCTGAGCTGGGACTTCTCACTATCAGTTCTCTGCATTGCCCTTTGGCTTATCTACTGCGCCCAGAGTGTTCACAAAAGTTCTGGCTCCAGTGATAGCTTTCTTCAGACTAAAAGGAATACAGATCTATCCTTATTTGGACGACTGCCTGATTCTGGCTCAAGGAAAGGAAGAGCTTCTTCATCATTTGGAGTATGTGATAGCAGTGCTAAGATGCCTAGGGTATTCTGTGAACGAAATAAAGTCCAGTCTAGTACCCTCTCAAGACATGTGCTTTCTGGGTGTGAGACTGAATACAGCAGCCAGATGGCCTTTTTAACCCCGGACAAACAAAAGAGTCTATCTTTTTACTTCCATCAACTATCTCATCAGTCAGGGCTGACTGCAAGGACAGTCCTTCAAGCCTTAGGGTTCATGGCATCTTGTATTCTGGTGCTTCCTAATGCCAAACTGCATATGAGGAAGCTACAATGGTATCTCAAAAATGTATGGACACAGCACTGCCAGGATCTGGACACTGTCATTCCAATAATACCTTGCATTCAGAAGGAATTTTTGTGGTGGGCTCAGGAATGTCACCTAAACAAGGGACTCTCTGTGACCCGGCCAGAGGCAAGTCAGATTTTAACGACAGATGCCTCAGACAAAGCTTGGGGAGCTCATCTGAATGGAAAATGGATACAAAACAAGTGGCCTGTCAGACTACAACATCTACATATCAACATGAAGGAGATGTTAGCAGTCCAGTTTGCATTAATAGCTTTCAAAGAATTCCTTCTTCCAGGACAGGTGTTGATTCTAACAGACAACACAACTGTCATGTGGTACATCAACAAACAAGGGGAACATTCTTATCCTCTGTGCAGGCAAACAATGATTTTGTGGGAGACTGCTCTCAGTTTACAGCTCAATCTTCAGGCAAGGTTTCTGCCAGGAGCACAGAACTCCTTAGCAGATGTGTTGAGCAGACGAATTATGGATCCCCACGAGTGGAAATTGGATCCTCATGTATTTCAGAAATTGACAGTGTCATGGGGAACTCCAGACATAGATCTGTTCGCTTCTCCACTAAACCATCAGCTGCCAAAGTTTTGCACAAAAGGTCTCATCCCACAGCTTGGAAAGTGGATGCTCTTTCTTTCAATTGGAGCAATCTTCATGTGTATGCCTTTCCACCTCTGCCTCTCCTCCCAAAGGTACTTCTGAAGGCCAGACGGGACAAGCCAAGGATGATTTTAATAGCTCCAGATTGGCCTCGACAGCACTGGTACCCATTACTGAGAAGTCTAGTACGGAAGCCTCCATGGCCTTTGCCTTGATTCCACACCTGTTGTCACAGGAAGACAGCCATTTGCTCAATGTCAAACTTCACTCTCTTCACCTAACAGCCTGGCATATTCTGTTTTGAACCATAACAGGTCTCAACTTCCACAACAAGTTTTGAATGTGATTTTGGAAGCTAGAAGGCCTAGTACAAGGAAAGTGTACGCAGATAAATGGAAGAGATTTTTATTTTGGAGTGCAGCAAAGGATTTTGATGTTTCTGAGCCTAATTTAAGTGTGGCTCTTCAATATCTTACTGAGTTACTGGACAAAGGTTTGTCCTTCTCTTCTATTAAAGTTCATGCTGCAGCAATTTCGCTCACTATGATTAAGACCCGCCATTGTTTTCTCATCCTTTGTTCAAGCAATTTCTTAGAGGGGCAAAGAATATCAGACCCCCACGAAGAGCTCCTACTCCTGCTTGGGATCTCAATTTTGTGTTGGAGAAACTCACTCTACAACCTTTGAGCCTGCAGCTACTGCTGAGTTGAAATATTTATCATGGAAGACTGCTTTTTATTGGCCATTACCTCTGCAAGAAGGGTTTCTGAATTGCAGGCCCTTATGGCAGTTGAGCCTTTCTTGATTTTCCATAAGGATAGGGTATCATTACGTACTAATCCTTCCTTTATGCCTAAGGTGGTTTCTAGTGTGGCTTTAAACCAGACTATTCATTTGCCTACTTTTTATGCAAATCCCCAAAATAAAGGGGAAAAGATTTTGCACACTTTGGATGTACACAGGCAGTTGCGTTATTATTTGGACAGAACTAAAGGGTTCAGGCAGTCTCAGCAGTTGTTTGTTTCTTTTGCTTTGAGTTCTCAGGGCAAGCCTGTGTCAAAACAAACTATTTCTAAGTGGATTGGGTTTTGCATTGCTTTCTGTTATTCCCATCATGGCAAGGAGGTTCCAGCTGGGATTAGGCCTCATTCCACTAGGGCTACTGCCACTTCCACAGCTTTTGAGGGGAGTGGCAACCAAGGATATTTTAGAGGCAGCTACTTGGAGTTATGTGCATACCTTCTCTAGGCATTATCACCTGCCACTTTACTCTAAGTCCAGGGCTGGTTTTGCCACTGCGATTTTGCAGGGCATTTTGGCAGCTCCTGCTTCCTTATAGTTAGCCATCCTCCCTTATCTCTGCTTTGGGATTCTACCCAAGTGTTAGGACTGCAGCAATGTGAGATGAAGAACATAGTACAGTTTTGTACCTACCATAAATGTAGATGTTCAAGATCCACATTGCTGCAGTCCAATTCTACCTCCCTCCTTCCCCTCTGTACTTGGAGGTGGTTGTGTGGGTTGGGTTGTACATATTGTGTGTATTATATCTATTGTACATATAGTTAGTGCAAGGGTGGTTGGTTATTTGTTTGCTGTCTTTTGGTTTTGACCTTTCTTTTAAGGTCTTCTTGACATCTGGGGCAAGAAAAGACTGAGGATATGACGGTCATGCGCATTTGTACCCTGATGTCCTGACGCCAGTTAAATGCTTGACCGACGTCAGCCTTATACTTTGATATTCGGGCCGACCGTGGACAGCGGACTACCCAAGTGTTAGGACTGCAGCAATGTGGATCTTCGAACATCTACCTTTATGGTAGGTACAAAACTGTACTTTTGCTGTAGCATAGACTAGATCCAGGCCTGCTGAATCTAGCTTTGTTTGTATAACTTGAGCACTAATCCAGGCATTCTTTAAAGTATTCACTTGTATTTATTACTGCTTGGTAGTAATTTGATTAAAGTGTAGCTATCATTCTAAGTCTTTTGGATTAAGCACTTGGGCTCAGACCAGTTGTTTTACATTAGGAAGGTTTGTGGCCTGCACTGTGGTGGCAGGACAGGTAGCTTACATCCTTCTAAGTTGGGAACTGCTGATTGAGGGCTCTGTCTGTTATTCTAAAAGTGTATTAGTTCTGGTTTAAGCACTTGGGCTTCAGGCCAGTTATTTTACATTAAGAAGGTTTGTGGTCTGCACTCTTGTGGGAGGAGAGGCTGGACTCTGCCCTTCTGAGCTGGGAATTTCTGGTTAAAGGCTTATAGTGCCTGCATATTTGAACTGTTTCTTACTGAAATTGGTACACCTTGTTTGCTGTAGCATAGACTAGATCCAGGCCTGCTGAATCTAGCTTTGTTTGTATGCTTGTTTGCTTGTTATTTCCCTGAAACGCTAATTCCACCTAAAATGCGGCTTTTCAGCGCTTCTGTGGATCCCTAGTGACATCTGCATTGCTTACTGTACTTATTTCCTTGTTTCACTTGAAAGAAAGTTACTGTTTGTCATTTTTGCATTTAAGTTACCTGTAACACATTGCATTTAAGTTATCTGGCACTTGCTCACTAAAGCAATTATATAAGTCAGTACTAAAAAATTAAAAGCACTACATCCTCACAAACTCCCCTTGAGTACCTTGTTCCCCATTGGCCCTTTCTTTTTCAATTATAAAGGAATTCCCAATACTATTCTAGCATGTCCAAAGGTCAGTTGTCACTCTCCTCTCCGGTCCAGCTGGTGAATCTGGGAATCTTGAGGCAATGTTACAACTGCCTCATGTACACAGACAACCCTCTCCTCCTCCTCCCAACAAATTCCAACACGTGAGAGATGCAACCATATAGCCAAACTGGAGGCTAAGCTCTCTCAACTCAGTAATGGCGAAACCTGTCAGGAGGAGAAGGAAACCCCACTCACTACAATTCCAGTCTCACATAGACCTACCACGACAGCAAACCAAACACATAAACACACAAAAACATACTTGGAGGCTCTAAATAAAAAAATCTGCCTAAGCAGCAGAGACCTCTAAGCAGACACCCAAGCAACCGCTACCCCAAAACAAAACACGTGCAACACATAGCTCACAAAGCCAGTGTGCCGAACAGTCACAGCCCTTAAGGCTAAACAACACACCTGATACACTTGTAATAGGTGACTCTATCGTCAGGCACACTGACGTCCCGCTCACCAGGCTGAACAAGGAGAAGGTCACGGTGAGCTGCCTGTCGGGCGCTGGGATCCGCCACATAACACAAGCACTCAGGTCACTCCAAGGCAAGTACAAATACGACTCAGTCATTGTCCATGCTGGTGTGAATGACCTGAGACGTACCTCCCTGGACTACATGAAAAGAGACATAGAGGAGCTCTCTGAGCATGTAGCCCAGGCCGGTATGACCCTGACCTTAAGTAGCATCTTACCCTCACCAAGAATGATGCCACAATATGAAGACAAGATGATCAATTTCAACAATCGGCTTAAGTATTGGTGTCATTTAAAGGGGATCCAATGCCTGTCAGCCTGGGATGACATGCTCGACAAGCCACGATACTTCGCTAGGGATGGCTTGCACCTGTCACCCCTGGGCTTTCAGATATTGGCAAAGGCTCTTGCTACCCCCATAGTGCCTTTTTTAGGCAAGGCTCAAAAGACAAACCCACCTCCATAGGTATCACAAGGGATAAGAAACTAAGAGTAATGCTACTCAACGCCAGAAGTCTAAACCTCAAGATGCATGCACTCAAAACTCTCCTTAGCATGGAGAACATCGATATCTGTGCAGTAACAGAAACCTGGTTCAAGGCTCCCGAGAGCACCCCAGCACTACCAGGTTACACCTCATACCATGCTTTTCAGCCCCAAAACTTGGACCGAACCAGAAAAGGAGGGGGGAGTATCAATATTTGTCAAAGATACCCACACCTCCAGGTTGGTGGCACAGCACGAAGCATCAGAGACTATCCATGTGCAACTAACAGTGGGTAAAACTGCCTTCCAGTTTATAGCCTGCTACAGACCACCCTCCCAAACCCAGGAAACCCACTCGGCCTTCCTGAGAACACTGGAAAATATGAAGGTCTCTCCAAACACCATTATATTGGGTGACTTCAACTACCGAAACATAGACTGGGAGCATTACTCTAGCTCCAACACCCTAGCTCAAAGGTTCCTAGAATTTATAAACTCAAATGCTATGGAACAGCTTGTTACCACTCCCACAAGACGGGAAAACATACTGGACCTGATCATCACCGACATGGGGACTCTATGCTCCAGACCAGAAGTGTATCCCTCACTGGTAAGATCAGACCATAAACTAATCTCAATGGATATTCACATCCCGACCCAACCCCCTGCCCAGAAAACCACAGTGAAAAACTTCTCTAAAGCAAATTTCACACTCCTCAAATCTGAGGTGGAATCCTTCAAAGCCCCCGGGTCTGTGGAAAATACGGCCCAGACTGCAGAATCCTTTATAAACGCATTCTATGAACACCTTCAGGAATGCATGGATCATACAATCCCAAATAAAACCAAGACCCAATCCTCCAAAGGCAGACTTCCTGTCTGGTGGACCCCAGCCATAAACAAAGTATACAATAGAAGGAGGAAGCTACTACGTGATAGAGCAAAATCCCAAAAAGGGAAGGCATCTCTGATCAGTGTTAGCAAAAAACTACAGGCACTCATAAAATCGTCTAAGGCCAGCTTCGAGAGAAAAATTGCACAGGACACTAAGGATAATCACAAGGCTTTCTTTAGTTATGTTAAGAACCTGGGTGGGAATTGCCAGATATGCTCAGAATTAGCCCAAAATGACAAAAAATACACCAAACCCACAGACATTCCCAACATCCTAGCTGACAGGTTCAGCACAAACTTCTCCCCCCCTCCCCACCAAAAGGGCAAATATCTATCCCAGCAGAGTGCTGCCCCCTTGACATCTCAGATGCTCAGGTAAGAGCCGCCCTCTCCAAAGCAAAAAACACAGCATCAATGGGACCAGACGGTGTCCCGGGCTGCGTCCTACATGAACTCCAAGAAGAGCTAAACCCAAACATAAAACTACTGTTCAATCTCAGCCTTACCACAGGATATGTACCCAAAGAGTGGCGTACAGCAACAGTGGTCCCTCTCCGCAAAGGTGGTGCCTCAATGGATCCTGGAAACTATCACCCCATAAGCCTGACTAGCTTGGTCTGCAAAGCTATGGAAAGGATCATCATGGACCTCAAAAAAAAAAGATATTGGGGACCTACAGACACTGGATCCTACCCAGTTTGGCTTTGTTAAGGGCAGATCCTGCCTCTTAAACCTGGTTGATTTCTTTGAAACAGTCACCAAGGCCATTAACGAGGGGAAGGTGGTCCACACAGCCTACCTGGACCTCGCAAAAGCCTTCAATACAATACCCCACTCGGGCATTATAGATAAGATCACCAGCTTAAATATAAACCCCTATGTCACTAGATGGGTTGCAAACTGGCTCAAGGACAGAACCCACATGGTTCGAATTGCTGGAGCCATGTCAGACTCCAAACCAGTTACAAGTGGCGTCCCACAAGGCTCAGTCCTAGGATCTCTCCTGTTCGGTATATATTTCTCAGAGGTACAGGCCAACACGGAAGGACTGTGGCTGACCAAGTTCACAGATGACTGCAAACTGGGTGCTATAATCGACTCTCCAGCCGACACAAGCATCCTCCAAAAGGGCCTCATAGAAACAGACAACTGGTGCCAGAGCCATGGCCTCAAGTTAAATGCCAAAAAGTGTATAGTCATCCCCTTTGGCAAAAGCAAAGTGCCCACAAATTACCACATAGGTGGTAATCCATTAAGTATGGAAGACGTAATTAGGGACCTGGGGACCCAAAGTTGATAGAAATCTCTCATTTGACAACCACGTGGCCAAAGTGGTTAGAAAAACATTTTATATAGCCCACCTAATCATGAAGGGATTCACATCTAGATCAGGGGAGGTCATCGTGCCTCTTTACTCATCCCTCATCAGGCCCATAATTGAGTACAATGCCCCTTTTGGGATGTACCTTACCAGACACCTGCAGCAACTGGAAAGACCCCAAAAGTACCTCACCAAGAGGATCAAAGGGCTCAAACAGATGCCATATGCTGCCCGGTTAAAGAAACTCCAGCTCTACTCAGTGGCATACCACCTGCTCAGAGGCGATCTGTGCCTGACGTATAAAGCCATGTCCAACCTGGAATTAATGGACATGCTGCACCTCAGAAAATCCAAATCCCATCGAGCTACGCGCCGAGAGACTTGAACCTCAGCACTGAAATAAATAGGACATGCTGGAGGGACAGATTCATAACCCAGAGGCTCCCTTCACTCTGGAATAAAATCCCAGTCCAGGTTAGGCAGAGTCCCTCATTGACTCTCTTCAAGAGGAATCTTGATGAGTGGATGGGGGATCGTAGGTTTACCCTGGGTATCACTTCTGTGTCACTGTTAGACAGAGGCACAGTATACTAACCTCGAAAAAGGGCATAGCAAAATTAATTTAAAATGGGTGGCGAAAGCCAAATACACTCTGGCTAGGCTTATAAATGCCCTAGGGAAGATAGCCTAGTATGAACCTATGAACCTTCTTGCTGAAGTGATTGCTAAAAGGAAGGCTGTTTTCCAAGAAAGGAATTTTAACTCTGCACTTGCAGCTGGCTCTAAAGGAGGAAGAGTAAGTTTTTCCAATGCAAAGTTAAGGCTGGAGTTGGGGCTGTCCTGAGTGGTCTTAGGTTTTTGGCCCCTTTGAGGAACTGCTTGAGCAGTGGATGAGAGAAGAGGGGGGTGGTTCTGTGTTGTAATGAGCTGAAATGGCTGAGGCATGAATTTTGATAGAGGAAAAAGAAAGGCCCTTGTGAAGCATCTCAGTTAAGTAGAGAAGAATCTGAGGTAAATTGGGCGCTGCTGTGCCCATTCCTTGAGTTTCGTTCCAGGCACAGAATATTTTCCATTTTTATTATAAGATTTTCTAGTACTAGGCCTCCTTGCCTCCAAAATGATATCCAACACTTATTTACTAAGGGATGGTAACGGAGAGATTAGGTAATTAGCCAGGCTGCCAGGTTCAGGGTTTGAAGCTGAGGGTGCAGAATCTGGCACTCCTGTTGTGACAGCAGGGTAGGGGTCTGAGGCAGGTGCCATGGAGTCAGCAGTGACACACCATGCAAGAGGGGGTACCAGTGTTGGTGTGGCCAGTCTGGTGCAATCAGTATCATCCTTGGTTTCTCCTGTTTAATCTTTAGTAGTACTTTGGAGAGGAGAGGCAGAGGAGGAAAGGCATAAACTGATAGATTTTTCCAGCTGAAGGACAGAGCATCCACTTTCCAAGCGTGTTTTTGGGGAGTCCTTGTGCAGAATTTGTCCAATTGGTAGTTCTGGGGAAAAACAAACAGGTCTATATCTGGGCTCCCCCATTTGTTGATCAACATGTTGAAAGTCTTTGGTTCCATTTTCCACTCGTGTGGGTCCATGAGATTTCTGCTTAGTTCGTCTGCCATTGTATTTAGGTTTTACTGGCAGGAATTGAGCCTGTAGATGCACTTGGTAGCTCAAGGCTGTGTTCCATAGAGCCATGGCTGGTCTGCAGAGGGGGTATTGAATGGGTCCCCCCTGCTTATGTGCCACATAACAGTGGTGTTGTCTGTCTTTACCATTAATTGTCCTGGATGAACGTGGTCCTTGAAGGCTGTCAGAGCATTCTGTACAACTAACATTTCTTTTTGATTGATATGCAGGTGCATTTGACTTGGGTTCTATTTGCCCTGAATGCATTTCCCTGCCAGGTGTGCCCCCCCCATGCATAGTCTGATGTGTCTGTTGTTAGGGTTTGGGGCAGGGGGTAGAGTGAATGGTAGTCCATCCCTTGTTTTGGTGGCAGGCCTCTGCCCACCAAAGGAACTCTAACTGTAGGCAAGGTATGATAGGAATCATCGCTTCTAGATCCTGAGAATGTTGACACCATAGGCTTTTTAGATATCATTGTAGTTTCCTCATATGCAGTCTTGCATATGGAATTAGTAGAATGCAGGAGGCCATGAATCCCAAGGCTTGCAGTATTTGCCTTGCAGATAGCAGGGTTTTTGTGGCCATTAGTTTTAAGTAAGTTGTCAAATGAATTTGTTTCTGTGGCGTGAGGAAAGCCATCTGGGAAGTTGTGTTCAAACTTGCTCCCAGGAATATAATTTGTTGACAGGGTACCAGATGTGATTTCTTTTCATTTATGGTGTACCCCAGACAAGCTAGCACCTTTTGTACAAATGCCAAATGATTCAGAAGTATGTCCTGGCTTTCTGCCTGAATTAGACAATCATCTAGGTATGGGTATATTTGAATATTTCTGTGTCTGCAAAATGCAATGACTGGAGCTAAGCACTTTGTGAATACCCTGGGTGCAGTAGATAAGCCAAAGGGCAGTGCAGAGAACTGATAGTGCATGTAGCCTGCTTTGAAGCAAAGGTATCTTCTGCAAGATTCCCTGATCAGGATGTGGAGGTAGGCTTCCTTTAAATCCAGTATTGCCAACCAGGCATCTTTGCCTAGCATAGGAAGCAACTGGTGAAGAGTTAACATCCTGAATTTTGGAATCATCAAAAAGGTGTTTAGGATAGAAAGGTCCAGGATAGGACGCCATGAGTTGTCTTTTCTGGGTATCAGGAAAAGTCTTGAGTAGAAACCTTGTCCCTTTTCCTCTTCTGGTACATTTTGAATAGCCTTTATGCTTAAGAGAGAGAGTACTTGCTTTTGAGCCTCTGCCCACTGATTTGGGGGTAGATCTGGCCAACCATTTGGGGTTGGTAACGTGTGGAAGTGAAATCTGTATCCTTGGGAAACTATAGTTAAAACCCATTTGTCCTGGGTAATGAGTTCCCAGTTTTTTGCCTACAGAGCAATCTTACCCCGTAAAGGAGCAATCAGTTGAGAAGTGTTTGGATGTTTTAAAGTTAAGTCATTTGGACAGTTTACCATAGGGGAGAGTCTTACTACTCCCTGATTTGGAAGTGGGAGCCCCACACTGCTTAGTCCTGTGCGTACCCTGGGACTGAAGCCTGGGTGATGTTCATCGTGTTTCTGCTGGCAGGCTACCCGCAGTCGGCCTGAATTCCAAAGTCCTGGTCCGGCGTCGGTTGCTGTCACCTCTTCCCTGACGTCAGTGCGCTAGGGGTTTATAAGATGCAGCCAACGCCATTTTCTTCCGTCTTTCTTGCCGCGTGGTGCCCGAAGCAAAACGACTCCTGAGATTTTCAAATTTGAATTTCAGATCCGAAGTCTTCAATAAAGCTAAGTACCCCGTTGGGGAAACTTTTTCTTGCTCCAGACCAATGTCAGTAAAAGTTGACAATTGTATTTCTTGTGGGAAGCAAATACCTCATAAGGATTTTCATTCTTACTGTATTCCTTGCCTAGGCCCTGACCACGACATTGCTAGTTGTCGGTTTTGTGCTAGATTCAACCAATACACTATTAAGCGTCTGTTCGATTTTGCTTTACATTACTTTGGCCGAAGGTTTAACTATATAATGCCGTCGGAACAACCGATGACCGGAGTCCATAAAAAGTGCAAAGACAAAGAAAAAGACAGGCATCTGAGGTCCAAAACAGACTATGAAGTCTCTTCTAGGCCAGTCGCCGGTTCGCCATTTTTCAGTGAGGTGCTTTCACAGCCCCTGACACCCACTACCTCAGGGCCACAGGCCGCCTCCAGCTCCCATGTGGAGACAGCTAGGCCTCTGGAAACTCAAGGTACTGGACCTACGGAAACAATTCCCTCAGATGGGTCCGGAGCTGCTGAGCAGGCATCGGCTTCTGAGGGTGTTTTCAGACCTACACAGCTTACTATCAAGAGCACTTCAGCAGCCAAGGCAAAGTCTAAAACACCTTTAAAGACAAAGAAACAAGTACAGCATTCTCCTGGACAGTCATCCATGCCAAAGAAACAGATGCTCAAAATGGCCGAAGACCTAATTACTTTGATCAGGGGTTCCCATCCCCCTCCTGATAAAAGGCCTAGGCAAGACACTGATTATGACTCCTCTGACCAGGTTTCTATTTCTTCTGATTCCTCTTCAGAACAGGGATAATCTCTTCCTCCCTATGAGGACTCTGATGCTGAAGAATCTATCCCTTCAGCATCTCCTCCTGAGGACTATTCTTTTGGGGAAACCCTGCACACTATGAGGGAACATTTCCATTGGGAGGGCCAGGATTATTCAGAATCCAAGAAAAGGCTCAGAGACTTTCTTTTACTGCCTCAGCACAGGCCTCTTGCTATCCCCCCTGTACTAGATGTTGTTGATGTATTTTCTGAATCCAGTTTGACTCCTGATTCTTTACCCCCCTGCACCAGTTAAGCCAGATAGGTACTACAGGGTTCCAGATTCTCATAAATTTCTTTATAAAAACCCTGCTGCTGATCCAGAAACTATTTCTCAGGGTCCCAAAGGGGTCAAGGCTTCCACTGCAAAAAACCCTGTCCCCTCTGATAGGAATTCTAGAGCACTGAGGTTCTGTCATTCGAAGGCGTGCTTGGTTAAAAGAACAGAGTTTACCTGATCATGTTAAGGCAAAATTATTGGATGCTCCATTGCAGCATGATACTTTGGTGTTAGGGCAGAAGAGGTGTTAAAGAAAATTTAGGATAAAGCAAAATCAATGCAGATGGTAAAGGATTTCTTACAGGTTCAGCCACCTAGATTTAGCAGGAACTGGCCTTCTAAAAATTGGTCCTTTCCAGTTTCAGACAGGCCACAAAGAGGCAGATACAGGCTCCCAAGAGGCAGATCTCAGCCCCAAGGCTCATACAGACCTAAACAATGGGGTGCTTCAGCCCCCAAAGGCGGAGAAGACAAATCACAACCTTATAGGAAACAGTCCCAATGACTTTCCTCTACAAATGCCAAGCACTTCCCTTTTGGCAGCACCCTTAGGGGGGAAACTAGCACTTTTTTCACAAAATTGGCACATGGTCACCCAGGACAAATGGGTACTGAATATTGTTTCTCAGGGTTACAGGTTCCACTTTCACACCCTACCAAGGTCAAAAGGTATGCCAGACCTGCCACACAACCAATGGGCAGAGGCACAAAAACACATTTCTGCTCTCATGGACATGAGGGCTATTCAAAAAGTACCACAGCAAGAGCAGGGACAAGGATTTTACTCAAGACTTTTCTTGGTACCCAGAAAGGACAAAGCCTGGAGACCTATACTGGACCTATCTATTCTAAATAATTTTTTGGACGTTCCAAAATTCAAAATGTTGACACTGCAGCAACTTCTACCCATGCTAGACAAGAAGGCTTGGCTAGTTACTTTGGACCTCAAAGAGGCATACCTGCATGTCCCAATCAGACAATCTTGCAGAAGATACCTCAGATTCATAGCTGGCTCAATGCATTACCAATTCTCTGCACTGCCCTTTGGCTTATCTACTGCGCCCAGGGTCTTCACAAAATGCCTGGCACCAGTAATTGCATTTTGCAGACAAAAAGCAATTCAGATATATCCCTACTTGGACGACTGCCTTATTCAAGCAGAGAGCAAGAACATTCTACTAAAGCATCTGGTGTTTGTAAAAAGATTACTAATTTGCCTAGGGTACACAGTAAATGAAAAGAAATCAAAACTAGTGCCCTCTCAAGAGATCATATTCCTGGGTGCAAGCTTAAATACAACTGCCCAGATGGCTTATCTCACGCCAGACAAGCAAAGGCAACTGACTCATTACTTTCAAATGATGGCAACAAAGACCCAGCTACCTGCAAGAAAAATTCTGCAGGCTTTGGGCTTCATGGCATTCTGCATCCTACTAATTCCCTATGCAAGGCTGCATATGAGGAAGCTACAATGGTATCTAAAAAGTGTTTGGACTCAACATTGCCATAGCCTGGAAACAATAATAACTCTTATTCCCTGCCTGCAACAGGAGTTTCGATGGTGGGCACTGGCCTGTCACCACAACAAGGGACAGCCTTTCACTTTACCCACAGCCAGGCAGACACTAACAACAGATGCATCAGATTATGACTGGGGGGCACACATGGCAGGAAAATGTATTCAGGGCACGTGGCCTGTGGACCAAATGCATCTTCATATCAATCAAAAAGAGATGCTAGCTGTACAGCATGCCCTGACAGCCTTCAAGGATCTACTACATCCAGGGCAACTATTACTAAAGACAGACAATACTACAGTCATGTGGTACATAAACAAGCAAGGGGGCACACATTCCTACCCCCTCTGCAGGCAAGCCATGACCTTGTGGAACACAGCACTAACCTGTCAAGTACATCTGCAGGCAGAATTCCTGCCAGGAAGGAAAAATACTCTGGCAGACGATCTAAGCAGAAACCTCATGGATCCCCATGAGTGGCAGCTGGATCCACAAGTCTTCAGCATAACAACAAAGAAATGGAGATGTCCAGACATAGATCCATTTACCTCCCCTCACAACTACCAACTGCAGAGGTTCTGCACAAGGATTTATCACAGACAAGCATGGAAAGTGGATGCTCTATCATTTAGCTGGAAAACCCTAACACTTTATGCATTTCCACCACTGCCTCTTCTCCCCAAGGTACTCCTAAAAGTCAGACAAGAGAAGCCAAAAATTATTTTGATTGCCCCAGACTGGCCACGCCAGCACTGGTACCCAATCCTAAAGAGCTTGTCTCAAGGTCCAGCCTGGATTTTACCTCCAATTCCTCATCTTCTGACTCAACAAAACAATCAGATCCTGCACAGACAACCCAGAACCATAAATCTGGCGGCATGGCAAATAATATAGCCACTCAGAACACTCCTCTCTCTAAAGCTGTTATGGATAGCATTTTGGAAGCCAGGAGGCCCAGCACCAGGAAATCTTATGCAGAAAAATGGAAGAGATTCTGTGCATGGAACCAGGCACAAGGACTTGAACCACTTGTCCCAAATATTCCTCAGATTTTACAATACCTAACTGAGATGCTGGACAAAGGCCTATCCTTCTCATCAATTAAGATCCATGCCTCTGCCATTTCAGCTCATTACAATACGGAACCTCCTATTTTCTCACATCCACTGCTAAGACAGTACCTCAGAGGGGCAAAAAACATAAGACCCCCAAGGAGAGCACCAATACCCACATGGGACCTCAACTTTGTCTTGGAAAAACTCACACTGCCTCCTTTTGAGCCAGCCAATACAGCTGAGATAAAATTCTTATCATGGAAAACTGCTCTGCTCCTAGCAATAACTTCAGCAAGAAGAGTCTCAGAGTTACAGACATTAATGGCAGTGGAATCTTTTATCATTTTTCATACGGACAGGGTTTCTCTAAGGACAAACCCAACATTTATGCCAAAGGTAGTATCCAGTGTGGCTCTTAACTGAACCATTCATTTGCCAACATTTTATCCAAATTCCCAGAATAAAGGGGAGAGACTTCTGCACTCTTTGGACGTACACATGCAGCTTCGCTTCTACGTAGGCAAAACAAAAGCTTTCAGAAAAACTGAACAACTGTTTGTAGCATGTGCTGCAGGATCACAAGGAAAGGCTATTTCAAAGCAGACTATTTCAAAATGGATAGGACACTGCATTTGTTTCTTCTATGCACAGCATGGCAAATCAGTGCCTAAGGGCATTAGGCCACATTCAACCAGAGCAGCAGCCACTTCAGCAGTCTTTCTCAAGGAGTACCAACCAAGGAAATTTTGGAGGCTGCAACTTGGAGTTCAGTGCACACTTTTACCAAGCATTATCACTTGCCTCTTTACTCTAGATCCAGAGCAGGCTTTGCCACTGCAGTTCTGCAGGGCCTCATAGCCACTCCTAATCCTATCTAGACCCAGCCGCCCTACCTCAGCTTTGGGATTCAACCCAAGTGTAATGGCTGCAACAGTGAAACACGATGAAAGTACAGTTGTGTACCTACCATAAATGTAGATGTTCGAGTGTATTCACTGTTGCAGTCCAGGTTACCCACCCTCCTTCCCTCTTTCTTTGCTGGGACTTATCTATACTTCTCTATCCTATACAACCTATGTGGTGTATTTGCTTGTAGATGAAGGTATTGTTTATTTTAGTGTGTGTTTTTATTAGCAATAGGTATTGCCTACCTTCTTGGGGGCACCTGACATCTGGGGCAAGAAAAACTGAAGAAAATTGTGTCGGCTGCATCTTATATATCCCTGGCGCACTGACGTCAGGGAAGAGGCGATAGCAACTGACGCCGGACCTAGACTTTGGAATTCAGGCCGACTGCGGGTAGCCTGCCAGCAGGATAACCCAAGAGTAATGACTGCAACAGTGAAACACTATAAACATCAACATTTATGGTAGGTACACAGCTGTACTTTCTGCTGGTTCTGGGTTTGGACTGAGAAGGCCTGGAAGAGGCAGGAAAGGACCAATTCTTTGAAGGTCAATGCCTACTAAATCTTGGAGGCTGTATTTGTAGGAAATCTTTAACAGTTTGCATAGATTTAGTTTTTCCTCCATCTTTTTAATAACTCCTTCTGCTTTGTTGCCAAACAGGCAGTCATCCAGCAATTTAGCTTTAACATGATTTGGCAAAGATTGCTTAAGCCAAGCATGCCTTCTAAGTACAGACCCAGTGACAGCAGCCCTGCAAGATGCCTCTAGTGAATCAAAACCACATTGCGAAGTATGTTTTCCAACCTGTTCAGCAGAATGCATTGAATCCTGTAAATCCTTATTTTCAGCACAGTTAGGAATCAACATAATTTTCTGTTTAAGCAATCCAGTAATATGCTGCTGATACTTTAACATATGAAACTGGCAGTTTAAGGCCCTAATGGCCAAAGTTGCAGAATTGTATACCTTCTTACCTCATCTATCCAGTGCCTTGGAGTCTCTATCAGAGGGGGTAGGTTTTTGGGCAGTAGTAGCCTTAGTGCCCTTGGGGCACTGTGAAATGGTCTCAGGATCTGCAGTAGGGTTTTTAAAAAGGAACTTGTGAGAGTCAGGAACCCTGTAATATCTATCAGGTTTTCTGGGAGCAGGAGGTAAAGAGTCAGGGGCCAAGCTAGATTCTGAAAAGGCATCATCAACAATGTCTAGTACAGGAGGGATAGCTAAAGGCCTGTGTTGGGGCAGGAGTAAGAAATCCTTCAGCCTATTTTTAGAATTGGAGTAATCCCGGCTTTCCCAGCGAAAATGCTCCCTAAGAGTATGTAAGGTTTCACCAAAATAGAAATCCTATGGGGGAGAAGCAGAGGGAATAGAGTCCTCAGCATCAGAGTCCTCTTAGGTAGAGAAGGGTAAATCCTGGTCATCAGAGGAAACAGAAATTTCAGAATCCTGATCAGAAGTATCATAAGCAAATTCAGTCCTAGGTCTCTTAGAGATGGAAGGTTGGCTTCCCCTGATTAAAGTAATAAGGTCTTCAGCCATCCTTATCATTTGTTTTTTTAGGCATAGAGGCTTGATCATGCGGTCTGGGCATCAGTTTTCTAGGTATGGATCGAGTTTTACGCCTTGAAGAAGAAGATGGCATCGGTTTAATATGCAAGTCAGTAGGCCTGACTACACCCTCAGAAGCCAGTGCCTGCACAGCAGCTCCAGACCCATCCAAGGTAGAGATATCCGCAAGTTCTACAGTTGAAGCTTCTCGTGACATACCGGACTCCAAATGGGTCTCAGTAGAGGCTTGCGAATCTGAAGTAGTGGGTATCAGGGGCTGCAAAAGCGCCTCAATGAGTACCGGCAAACTGGCGACTGACTTAGGAGAAGCGGCGGCAGCTTTGGACCTAGGCGGCCTGTCTCTGTCTTTATCTTTGCATTTTTTCATAATGTCAGTAGTCAGATGGCTTACCGAAGACATATCAGGATAATTGAACCAAGTACCAAAATATTTAGAAGCATAAATATACCGGTGACAAATTGTTGCTTAAATAAGGCACAAAACCGACAGCGAGGTACATTGTGGTCAGGACCTAGCAAGGAATACAGTACAAATGAAAATCTTTGTGAGGTATTTGCTTTCCACAAGAAATACAATTACTGACATCGGTTTAGAGCAAGAAAACGTTTCCCCAATGGGGTACTTAGCTTTATTTGGACTTCGGTTATGAAACTCAAAAACGAAAATTTCAGGAGTCTGCCGTCCAGCACTTGCTAACTGCTTCTGCTTCGGGCACCGCACAGCAAGAAAGACGGCTGTAATGGCTTCAGCTGCATGCTTTATACCCCTGAATACCTGATGTCATGGAAGATGAAAACCGACGCAGGACCCAAGATTTGGTGATCAGGTCAACTGAGGGCTACTGCAAGCAGATAACCCAAATGTGATGACTGCAACAGTGAAACACAAAGAACATCTACACGTGATCCTTCATTTTGCTGTATCATAATGAAACCTTCAACCCCCTAGACTAAACTTTGTCAAGTTGTTATGCTACTTTGTGGTTTTGTGTTTGTTTTTTTTTTTTGTTTTTTTTAAGGAGTCAGAAAAGCAGCAAAGACCAAGAGATGTTTTTCAGCCCATCAGTTACTTAAAGTTTGGCATGTTTAATCTGTAAAATCTACCTGTACAGAAAAAAGTTTCCTTGCTTCTAGAATAATTAGAAGAGAAATAATGACTATTTTTACTGTTTGTCCTAGCTGTTAGCCCTCTTGCAGCAGCCACTGCCTTGTATCAGGGGTGGCTTGTCCTTCCGGACTGCAGCCCCCCCACCTAGAAAAAAACAAAAGAATATCTGTTAAACAAAAAATTCATGACTGCCTTACCGGCAGTCCGGATGGGGACAAACAGGTACCCAGCAATCATTGCTGTGAGATACCAGGATTCTGTGCGTCGACAACCGCACCACACAGAGGAGCTCCGGACTGCTTCAGCCGCAGTCAGAGCCAATGAGAGGACTGAGCTGCTCTCGCAGGACTTGCAAGACTTTTTCAGTGCACTGGCTTCGGTCACAGAATTCTGGTAGGTGAAGGAGCATGCAGGAGTACTGGGTCACTGATCGGTCATTTGGGCTGACGGATTTACTAAGTCACTGAAGGATTACTGCAGTACCGGTTCAGATTTAATCGCTGGTAGGAGCTGATCTGTCGCTGATCGTTCGTTGGGCTGGTAGGAGCTGAGTGTGTGTGTGTGTGTGTGTGTGTGTGTGTGTGTGTGTGTGTGTGTGTGTGTGTGTGTGTGTGTGTGTGTGTGTGTGTGTGTGATGCCCCAGTTACTATATACAGGTGGCTGGAGAGAACAAATGGTAGTGGGTAGAGATACCCAGGCTTGAACCCTTTACCATGTATGTAGGTGTTAAGGACCTGAATTCCCAACCCACCACCATTTATAAAGAAAATTGCAGAATTTTGCCTCATATTTGATCTGATCTGTTCCTCATAATATCTGTGATTTCTAAATGTTGCAATGCTTGATATTTGATGGTGCAGTGGTAGTATCGTTGCTTCACAGCTGCAGGTTCTTGGTTTGATTCTTTGCTGGGGTGCCTTCTGTGTGGGGACTGCATCTTCTCCCTGTGTTTGTGTGGGTTTGCTTTTGTGTCCTATGTTACTTACAAAGACATGTCTGCATTATGTCTTCCTGGGCCTCTGCTGAAAATTGTTTTTTTGTTCCAAGTCAGATTGTCCTGATTAACAAATGTTAAATAAAATTGACAGGCATTTGAATTTCAGACTTCAGGTTTCTGAATGTTTAATTCTGTACATATTTGATGGTGCAGTGGTAGATTTGTTGCCTCACAGCTATAGGTTTTCTGGTTTGATTCTTGGCTGGGGTGCCTTCTGTGTGGAGTCTGCATCTCATCCCTGTGTTTGTGTGGATTTGCTCTGGTGTCCTGCCATTTTACAAAGACATGTGTCTGCAGTATTTCTCCCTGGGCCTATGCTGAAAATTGATTTTGTTCCGTCAGAAGTGGAATTCACAGGGATTTGTATTTAAGACTTCATATTCTTCAGAAAATACATAGTAACACAACCTTCTATTCTAGCAGTTTTGTAAGTTTATAAGATGAATATTTGAAATTTGTCCTTATTTTTGGGACTGTATTACCCCATTATTGGCTTTGTCCAGGTTTTTTGTGCTAAGGTTGACAGCTATAGCAAGAACTGAATTCACTGAATATCCTTTGAGGGCTGTATTCCCTCATTACTGAGTTTGTCCAGGTGTTTTGTGCTAAGAGGTTGACAGCTATGGTGAGAACTGAATTCATTAAATGATAGCTATTTAAGTTTCAGTCTTCCTCTCTCTCACAAAGCAGCTGATTTGGCATAGTGATATGTTGCTCTGACTCTTTTGCACAGGGACCTTGGCAGTAAAATGCATGGTGGTAGCACAGCATTTTATTCTAGCAACTTTCCAAGATTATACAAGCAATGTTTAATGTGTCCCTGGTTTATGGGCTTTTGACCACCCCCCCCAATAAATTTGACTTTTTCCAGATTTCTTGTGTTGCGAAGTTGAGATGCAGTTGAGTATTGAGTAGATTTTACAAGGAGCTGAGTGCTGCAGTGGAAGAGAAGTTTAGTGCTGCTTATGGCAAGTCATCTTGCATTGTTAATAGCACAACAGGTTGTGTACTTGCTTTTGATGCAGATGGTTGTTGGTTCTACTCCCACAAGGGGTGAATGCTGCCGTACTGAAAAAGTTAAGATACTAACTATGAGCCTGTTATCAGTTTGCTATCCATTTCCTATTGCAATATTACTAGCTTATCATTTTTAATGTAATATAGGCAATGTATTCCTCAGGGGCATCAGACACTTTATTTTTCGATGAAACCATGAAATATAAAGGTGTTTGCTAGCAGGAACCTCTTCATTAGTTACAGATTTATTTAATGTGGAATTATTTAGATGACTTTTTTACTTCTTCAGAGATTGTGCATATTTACTGATAATGGTGGACTGTAGAATTGTGCATATTTACTGATAATGGTGGACTGTAGAATTGTGCATATTTATTGATAATGGTGGACTGTAGAAGTTTGAGTAGACTTTTATGATGGAAATGTTCTGAACTGGGCAGTTTTGTCATTATGGGTGCATGCATTTTGTTTCATTGTTTACTGGAAAGATGTTCTGAATTGGGCAGTTCTGCCACTGGTAAAATGTATTTTCTTTGAATGTGGGTTTCAATGCTGTTTCAATAATTGTGAGTTTCAAGGGCAGAGAAGTTTTAATGCTAAGTTTGTTTAGCAGATGTCTTAATGTTGGTGCTGTAAAATGCAAAATAAAACTTTTAAATGAAGACGAAATCATCATATAAGTAAATCAGTATGCACATTAGTGTTTATGGTAAATGGAGTGAAATAGCCAAGTAATGGATCATTGGAATGGCTACAAGGGGAGGCTCCATTCGACCATGATTTTGTGAGGGGGAAGGGTGGCAAACTTAAAGACTGACCCAGCTGAACTATACCTCCCAAATGTCCAGATTTTCAAAGAATGAATAGATTTTTGCTTCTTATTTTTGGTTTGTTCCTCATAAAATTTGTGGTTTTCTGGCAAATCATTTAGGAATTAAGTCACTAAATAATGACACACTGAGTTTCAGACTTCATAACCTTCAGAAAAATGCATGCTAAAGGTAAGACCTGTTGTTCTATCAACTGTCTCAGTTTATACAAGAGCAATTTTTAGTACCGTTTATATGTTCCCCCAATATATTTGGCCTTGTCGAGATTTATTGCATTAACAGGTTGAGAGGTACATGCAAATTGCTTTATAGAATTAGGCATAGCCAAACCTCTCAACTGTCCCTGATTTTGGCTCAAAATGTTGCTCTTCTCCCTAGTAATCCCTCTGCAAAATAGCAATTTTGGAAGAAAATGTGGAGGGTTTATAATTAAGAAATAACTGTAATAATCAGAGTTATAGATTACTTTTATTTCAGAAATGCATGTAGATTCTTTTATTTTGTCAGCTGCTCAAGTTAGCAGTACTAATATTAAAGTGTCCCTTCTTTGACAGGTTCCCAGCTGTATTGTGTGGCTATTTTATATTTTTACATCACATTTTTGGTCCATTTCTCATAAAATTGTGTTTTTTGGCAAAATTGTGGTTTTTTTTGGCAAATTAGTGACAAATCATTAAAGACTGAAGTTAGAAAATAATGACAGACATTTGAGTTTCAGATTTCATACCATTCAGAAAATTCATACTAATGCAAGACCTATTCTATTATCTTTCTAAGTTTATAAGAGCAATATTTAAAAATTGTCCTTATTTTTGGGCCTTTGTCCCACTTCTTTGTATGGCTTTGTCTAGATTTCTTGCTCTGATGTTGAGAGATATGACGAATGTGTCAGGGCCATCACAGTCAGCCAGAGACATTTCAAATTGTGACATACTTCTTGCACCCCACTCCCCCATGTAGTGACTCTGGATGTGTCGAAGCAAGGCAAGGAGTAGTTATGCAGTGTAAATCTGCAAAGTATCACCCCCATCCAAGGTAGACACAAGTACTAGAGTGGCTTTTCATCTGTCCTTGATTTTTGCAGAATGGTCTGGTTTCTGTCATATATTTTTTTGTACTGTTGATTTATGCTTATTACTCAAAGTGCCTGTTGCTCTGTGTTTAAGTAGCAATACTTTAATGACCATCAGGTAAGCTTGGCTGAGATCGTAAGATGCAAGTAAGCTTTAATAAGCATACTGTTAAAGAATTGCCAACATTGAAAGCCTTTCTGTTGTTGCCATGTAGAAAATACTTAACTAGATAATGTATAAGCCTTGGGTATTGAAATGCATACAACAGTATTTCTAATAAAGGACAGATTACATTATTTTAAGAAGCTCATTACACTTGGAGACTTCCAGTCATCTCTGCAGGCTTTACCCGTAAACTAAACAGAATGCCAACTGTGTGGTCCATAACCTGTACAGTAATCCTTTTAAGCAATGTATCTTGAGCTTATTTATTGTTTGCTTTCCATTTTTTACTTTGATCATGTTTTCCCCATGAAACAAGTAGATAGTTGTCAGGCAGCAGGTTTTTTTTTTGGATAAGAAATATTTTTACAAGTGAGGGCATCAGACATTTCTACTTTCAGCATGTTACTTGGTACTTTAATAAAGCTGAATATAAATTATAATTAAAACTGCAGTGCAAGAACTGGTTTAAGTTGAGTGCTACTTGATTTTGACTGGCATTCCATTAATGCATTTAAAAAGTAATTTATTTTTTCATGCCTCAACCTTTTTGTTTCCATCTAGATATTAAGTAAGCTGTCATGCAGCCAATGCACTAAAATATTTTTATTCTTCTACACTTAATTTTGTCTTGATTGGACTCTCATAATGATGGTTTGGCACCCAGGGCAGTGTATTTAGTTAGTTTTTGTGGTTTTGAGCATAGCTCCTCCCCTTTCTAGTTGGCCACACCCCTTCCCATTGACCCCACACATTCAGTCGTCTCCTGCAGCCCCCCTTTGATTTGAAGTCACGAGCCGCCACTGCCTTGTATGCACACTTGAGTAATAATGTTCTGTATCTGACATGCATCTGCTGTGTCCAAACGTCCTGGTGATGCTTCCCTTTCATTTGTATATATGGTCATCACAGCTGCTCTGTAGCTAGAGTCTGTACATAGCTATATAGCCTTTATTTGTTTGGCAGTTAAATACTGTTAGTGTGTGTTGAACTATGAATAAAAGATTGAAATTAACTCTGCTGTAAATATGCTGAATGATAAAGCATAGAATAAAAAGTTTGCTTGAATGTAGGTATACAGCATAGAAATATAAAATTGGCATCTTTACTGTGTGACAACTCTGGGTGAAATAAAGACAAACAAGGAACATCTATTAATGGACATGATATTTCTTGAAAGACGTGTTTTCTCAATATCAGGAGCAGAAAAGTTTGATGTGCTCTCACAGATGCTTCCTTACAGACTTATGTTAATGGACATGGCTTTTTATAGAATCAGCAGAAAACAATCCTGAAAGGCAAATATTGCGTGCATTCTCACATCAGCAGATGTACTTAAAAGGGCATATTAAATGGTTTCACAGGAGGACAACAGGAAAGTCTAAAAAACAGACATTACGTGCTTTCCCACAAAAGCCCAAAAAGATATCAAGAGGAAAAAACAGGATCCAAAGTGCTTGACTAAAAGAGTATATAAGAACTGTAAATCAAACTGTGTTAGAGGTATTGGTAGGAACACACTTGTTCCGAGGTATTGTATAGGAGAATGGGAAGTTATCATCTATGCTAATAGTAAAGTAAAACTTGTACATCTGTGCTACAAGCTGTCAGAATAGTGTCATTTCTTATAAGAATAAGTTATTTATTAGTTAACTGTGCTTGCAGTAAAATAGTATTGTGCTGCAAAGTATATTTCTTTATCAGTGTGCAATTTGCAAGGCTCAGTGCTTTAAACAGACTGCAGATGCAGTCATGCAAACCTCTGTGTTATAGCCAGACTCTGATTCAACAGTAAACAGCCAGCAAGACTTTGTCTTAAGAAGACTTTTGTTCCAGTCCAGTACAGCATGCAGCATCATTGTAAATTGATTTTCCAGTGGTGACCCTAGCCTGTATATGAACACAGGGGGAGTGATGTGGTGCCTTATATAAGGTCAGTCTAGTAAAAGCACAGTAACTAACATTTATGTTGAGTACTTTAGTTTTCTACAGTTTCTACAGATTGCAGCAGTACAGTTCCTCATACGTCTGAATCCAGTGAGACTGCAGTGCAGGAAAGTCACAGTGCCATAAATTCTCCAAGAAAAGTGAAGAACGAAGTTTCAAAACTGAAACTGCCAGTTTTGTTTCAGCAGCTTCACAAGTGATTACAGAGACTTTTTCAACCATCTACAGTAAGCAGCCTGGCCATCTGCCTCTCTGTTGACTGGTAAGAAAATTTTTCTTTGTTACATACTGTATGGATATCATTAGAGGTCATAATAACAGAATGCAATGTCAGTATGCATAGCATATTAGCAAATGTAAAACCTTATTAGGGCAAGTTGATAAGGCATTAAGCAAATGGATTACAGTATTTGACTGGTATCTCAAACAAAACCATGTGTGGTATGACAAATGTTTATCGTGTAAATCATATGAAACTGCTTTCTGTGTATAATGTCATAAAAATACACTGCATGCCATTATTCAAAGGTTAGACTGTGCAGACAAGCCTTTTAATGATAAAGAACCAGAAAAAGTTAATATGCTTACATTATATTCAGATGCTGGACAGTTATGTTCTGTCACTTCTTTAATCTGGAGCATTTCTCCCCGGGCCTCCACTGAAAACAGGCTCTGTGGAACCTAGTCGGACTTTCCCGGTCAACAAATGATAAAAAATAAAAAAATAAAAAATCTCAGAGTTACATCAACGGTCAAATCAGTCATTGACAGAACCTCTAGTACATCTTCTTACAAAATAATTTCATAAACTTCTAAAAGACAGACAAAATTACTTCAGAAAGTTTAGACAAGTTATACAAACATTTTTTCAAAAGTGCATAGGAGCTTTAGATTCAACAGAACAGATTACTGAGAAGTATCATGCAACCCGTACAGAAATACATTGAAACTCTTAAACAGCAGTCACAAGACAAGAAAAGTCTGGTTAGTAGAGAGTTGAAGAAAAAGCAGTTACAGAATAAAGGAAATAAATTAGCTGAGCTGACAAGAGACTGACTTCCAGCACACAACAGCTGTGCTCAAGAAAACATTGCAAAAGAGCAGGAAACTACAGCTGATCTGTACAAAAAAGGCATATTTTACAACATTGCTTGTGTTTCAAAAATAGTTAAGCAAACATTGCAGGATCTGATGTATGGATAAATCATTCTCAAATGTTTTAAAACTTTTATTTAATTAAGGCAAGAAATGTATCGGTACTACAGAAAAGTAGAGCGTATGAGTGCCATTCTCATAGCATAGTCAAAAGGTACACAAAACAGTTCTAGTGCATAAAAAGCAAATGAGAGCAGTTAATAACAGTAAATTTGAAGTCACAAGACTACATGCATGTATTTTCTTTTCATCTAAAGTACATCTGTTTACAATGCATAAGAGCAAAAGGCAGGCAACAACAAATGTAAATAAGCATGTGCTAGTTAAGCCAGTATCTGTTTTGTTTTTTACAATTTTTTTATAATTGTATAGTAATACCATACCAAACAGTTAAAGTTCTGATAGGCAATTTTAAAAAGAAATAAAATCACAGATGATATAATCAAGAAGTGTTTGTAAAATAAATGGCAGGATGAATGCATAGTTATGCAAATCACAAATATAATAATCTAAGTGTTTTACAACTGCATTCTACTATCAAGCTGCAAATGTATTAACAGATAATTAAAGGAAAATGCTAAAAGAGTTAACTATGGTCTACAGAGTCTAAAATGTGAGCTCAGAACTTCCCAGGCTGGATGAGTACTTACAAGAAATGTTGGGCAGATAAAGTAAAAAACAAGACAAGTGGCTTGTGTTTCTCTAAAACATTATTATTATTATTATTAAAACATAATTAAGTGTTCACATGCAGCACTATTTGGTAATTGTAATACAACATCACAATTGTGCATGCATATGACTGATAATCTGTTTGGAGGTAAATGCTAAAAGTAAAAATGTCAGTTACATCAAGTACAGGTAGCAGATGGGCCATAATATGTATACAGTTCAAATAAATTATGCAGGAGGGTATAAATGCCTACCAGTAATAGTAAACAGCAAAAGCTTTATAAAAAATATATTCTGTCATTGGGAATGGCCAAACAAATTATCAGATCAGACAATAGTCCACAGTTTGTTAGTAACCTAATAAAGGAAATGTGTAACCAAAGTGTCAGGCTGGCATACATTCTATTCTCACAGCAAATAAACAATACTGCAGTACTACAGGGGGAGGGGCACTGTCTCAGTTTTACACTGACTGTATACGCAGTACTGCAGTACTACAGAGGGAGGGGCACTGTCTCAGTTTTACACTGACTGTATAAGCAGTACTACAGGGGGAGGGGCACTGTCTCAGTTTTACACTGACTGTATAAGCAGTACTGCAGTACTACAGGGGGAGGGGCACTGTCTCAGTTTTACACTGACTATAAGCAGTACTGCAGTACTACAGGGGGAGGGGCACTGTCTCAATTTTACACTGACTGTATAAGCAGTACTACAGGGGGAGGGGCACTGTCTCAGTTTTACACTGACTGTATAAGCAGTACTGCAGTACTACAGGGGGAGGGACACTGTCTCAGTTTTACACTGACTGTATAAGCAGTACTGCAGAAGGGTCTAAAAATAAAGCTACAAGAAGGAAAATAATCTCTCATTCCCTCTTGACAATACTCTTTGGGGGGGACAGGCTTAAGTGCATTAGAAATATTGGTAAACAGATTAAACCTGGCAGGCCAAGATATTTTACAAGTTGCTAATAGCTATCATGCTAATTATTATTGCATTGCTTAGTATTAAATTGTATTTACAACCTGTTAAACTATAAAGCTTTACAAGAGAGAGTAGAAATATGTGATAAAATTAGTAAGATTGGTCTTCATCTTTTAATATGTTTTTGGCAAGACAATGTTGGTATGCAAAAAGCATGAATGTTTCTGATTGTTAGGTATGTAGTTTAATACCTAAAATAACAGGGGTTATGCCTTTGGTGTCAGTTCCACTAGATACGTCTAAAGAGGCATAACATTTTTAAGGAGATATTTATTTTAATGTTAATATTACTAAATTTGTAGATTAGACTAAATGTACTTCACAGTCTTTGTATGTACAAATTCTAAAGAATTCATTGTAAATTAAATTAATTTCTAATAAATGTGTAAAAAAAAAACACCTTTAAGAAATGGGTCCAGGGTACCTACTAGTTTGAGATGCATGAGTAGCAAACAGTCTATGTAGATACATACTGTATAGGACACATTATAAAGTAACAAGTTCAAAAGTAATTTGTCAAGTTGTAACTTTATCACTAGTACTTTATTTTATCACTGGTTTTTGGACCACCATTTTATCCATACCAGTATTGGTTATTTATTTGTTTGTTTTTGTTTATTTTACATTTGTTGACCGGGATAGTCCAATTGGATACTTGCCCATTTTTAGCAGAGGCCCAGGGAGAAAAGCTCCATACATACATATATACAGAAAAACTGTTACATTAAACAAGTTAAAGCACTGTTACAGATACAATACATGGGATAAAAGTCATTTATTCTGTCATATATAAATCTGATTTGTTCTAGAATAACAGGAAGCAATGTAGGGGTGGCCAAAAGACCTCTTTAGCACATGTTTTTATTGCCAGAGTTAGTCAGGATTAGAACAAGGACATAGCCATTGCCTTTTAAAGTACTGTTTTAGACTTTTTTGAATTGGGTTAGAACGGGTTCTGAAGTAAGCTCAGCAGGAAGTGAGTTCCATATTTTGCCATCAGAGTTGGCATATAGAGAGTCTCCAGCTGAGTTATTGCTTTTGAGGGTTTCTACTAGTAATTTGTTGGATGAGCAAAGTGTCTTGAGGTTGCTGTAAGGGGTGACCATTTTTGTAAGTACAGGTGTGTTTTCAGGTTGGTAGAGGATTTTATGTGCTATTAGCTGATTGTACTGAAGGTTCAGACAGTGGTGTGTTCTGTATACTGCCCCAGTGGCAAATCTAGCACTATGATTAAAGCAGCTAGAGAGTTTATTAAGGTCAGACTTATTCTAGTTCGTGAAGAGAGGGGGATGCATAAAGGAGGGTGGAAAGCCTTTTACATCTGTTTAATTGTGTACTTATTCGCTGTTTTGCACTTTAAACTAATTTTTGAGCATTTAAACTGTTTTAACTGTTGTAGGCTACACACTGAGGTGCGATAGACGTTTTTCTGTGCCTTAAAGTGATTTTGTCTTAACTGCCTTAAACTCAAAAAAAAAAAAAAAGCTATCCTATATTTGTTTCCTGCCTTTCTGAAGCTAGTATAGTCCAGTTTTCAAAGTTTGCTGAATCCAGGACTGTTTTGTAGTTCCTGTGTTGGCCCATACCTTACTTGGATAGAAGGAAGTTTCTCTGTTCACCAGTGAGAGTGGGGAGCTGTGAGCAGCCTATCTGTCCCTGGAGGAGTGGTCTTCAGCTCAGAATTTGTAGTTTATTGGCCATTTTGGGCTAATTCTTATACCTTTTATATCTTCCTGCTATAAAAACCTGCATTTGAGTGGTTTTGCACACCGCGCAGCGCAGGTTAGCTGGGGTTAACCATCCCCGGCTCCACAAAGTCTGCTCTTCAGTTTTTCCCTTATAACTTGTCAGTCTTTCAGCCTAAAGCACTCAGACCTGCACCTTTCAGCCCAGCACTTGTTCTAAACTTACTGCAGCACTAGATAAACCCCAGCACTCAACCTCCGCATCTGCCAAGAAGGGAATAGTCTTTATACTTCCCTACTTATTCAGGCATATCTAAGAGACAGCTCCCAGTGTATTCTCCAGCCTACCTGATGAGCCTGGGCATCTTGAGGCAATGCTAAAACTGCCTCATGTACACAGACAACCCTCTCCTCCTACCACCAAACACTAATATTTGTGAGAGATGCACTTATACAGCCAGTCTAGAGGCAAAGCTCTCTCCAACCAAGACTGGAACAGACAGGCAAGAGGAGAAGGTAGCAACTCGCAACACCCCACTCAATATACACAGACCAACTAAACCAACACCTCCAAAACTCACACATAAAAACACCAAGACATATACGGAGGCTCTGATAAAAAAATCTAAATCTGCCTAGGCAACAGAGACCTCCAAAGCAGACACACAAGCAACCTCCTCCCACCAACACACCCCAAACAACACATAGCCCACAAACTTGGTGTGCCACACAAACACAGCCCATAAGGCAAAACATCTTACTCAACACACTAGTGATAGGTGACTCTATAGTCAGGCACACCGACGTTCCACTCACCAGGCTAGACAAAGAGAAGGTTACTGTCAGCTGCTTGTCGGGTACCAGAATCCGCCACATAATGCATGCACTCAGGTCACTACAAGGCAAGTACAAATATGACTCTGTCATAGTCCATGTTGGTGTAAATGACCTGAGACGTATCTCTCTGGACTACATGAAAAGAGACATGGAAGAGCTCTCCGATCTTGTAGCTCAGGCAGGAATGACCCTAGCTCTGAATAGCATCCTACCTTCACCAAAAATGATACCACAGTACAAAGATAAGATGATTAACTTCAACAACTGGCTAAGCTTCTGGTGTCATTCAAAGGGATCCAGTATCTGTATTCCTGGGATGACATGCTTGACAGGTTATGATGCTTCACCAGAGATGGCCTGCACCTGTCAACCCTGGGATTCAGAATATTGGTCAAGGCTCTTGCCACCCCTATAGTGCCTTTTTTGGGCAAGGCTCAAAAAACAAACCCACCACCATAAGAACTACAGGAAATAAAAAAACTGAGGGCAATGCTACTCAGCACTAGGAGTCTAAACCTCAAAATGCACTCACTCGAGGCACTCCTCAAAATGGAGAACATCAATATCTGTGCAGTGACTGAGACCTGGTTCAAGGCTCCCAAGAGCACTCCAGCACTACCAGGCTATAGTTCATATCACATGTTTCAGCCACAAAACCCAGACCGAAACACAAAGGGTGGAGGTGTGTCCATATTCATCAAGAACATCCACACCTCTGGGCTAGTTACAAAATATGATGCCTCTGAAGTCATCCAAGTGCAACTAACCCAGGGCAAAAATGCATTCTAAATTGTAGCTTGTTCTAGATCGCCCACCATGACCCAAGATGTCCACTCCTTGTTCCTGGGGACATTGGAGAAAATGAGGGTACAACCAAATGCCATAATAATGGGCGATTTCAACTACCCCAACATAAACTGGGAAAACTACTCTTGTACTAACCCCCTTGCTCAGTGATTCCTGGAGTTCATAAACTCTAACCCCCTGGATCAACTTGTCAATGCCCCCACCAGGAGCAACAATATTCTGGACCTGGTCATTACCAACATAGGTGACCGGTGCTCAACGCCCGAGATCAACTCCTCACTTTTCAGATCTGACCATAAACTAATCACCCTAGATATCCAAATCCCGACCCCACCTCCACACAAGGAAACTATCGTAAAAAACTATTCCAAAGCGAACTTCACGCTTCTCAAAACTGAAGTGACTAACTTTGCGACACCTCTGCAGATGGATAACACAGTCAATACAGTCATGACTGCTGAATCCTACACAAATGCACTCTACAAGCACCTGCATGAGTGCATGGATCAATGCTATCCCCAGTAAAACCAAGACGCTATCCTCCAAAAAAGGAAGTCGATCTGGAACTCATTGATGAACCTCAGTAAGAAACTAAGATCACTCATAAAATCCTCCAAAGATAATTTTGAAAGAAAAATTGCCACAAATTCCAAAGACAGCCACAAGGCATTCTTTAGCTATGTCAAGTATCTCCATGGCAACACCCAGATCTGCACCAAGCTACAACAGAACGGCACAAAATATACAGAGCCAACTGATATTGTCAACATATTGGCAAATAGGTTCAGTGCAAACCTTACTCTCCCCTCACCCCCCAAAGGGCCTATAACTATACCAGATGGTTGTAGAGCCCCGGCAATCACAAACACACAGGTAAAAATGGCACTCTCTAAAGTCAAAAACACAGCATCCATGGGACCCGGACAATATCCCAGGCTGCACCTTACATGAACTCCAAAATGAACCAGCCCCCCCCCCACCTAAAATGCATGTTCAACCACAGCCTCACCACAGGCTATGTGCCCACAGAATTGCACACAGCAACAGTTATCCCACTCCACAAAGGAGGAACCACCACAGACCCCGGGAACTATGGACCTATTAGTCTGACAAGCCTGGTCTGCAAGGCCATGGAACGTATCATCATGGAACTCATAAACAAAGATATAGGTAACCTTCAAGCTCTGGATGCTACCCAATTCAGATTTGTAAAAAGTAGGTCATGTCTCCTAAACCTGGTAGACTTCTTTGAAACAGTTACTAATGCCATAGATGAAGGCAAAGTAATCCACACAGCCTACCTAGAACTAGCTAAAGTATTTGACACTATCCTTCATTCAGGAATCATTGATAAACTCACCAACCTTAACATAAACCCTTACAACATGAGATGGGTGGCCAACTGGCTCATGGACAGAACCCACATGGTAAGAGTTGCTGACTCCAGATCTGACAACAAACCAGTGACAAGTGGAGTACCCCAGGGTTCAGTCTTGGGACCCTTCCTGTTTGGTATATACTTCTCTGAAATGCAAGTGAACACCAAGGGTCTATGGCTAACCAAGTTCACAGATAACTGCAAACTGGGTGCCATTATCGATTCCCCTGCCGATGTAGACATCCTGCAAAAGGGCCTCACTGAGACTGACACCTAGTGTCAAAAACATGACCTCAAACTAAATGCCAAAAAGTGCATTGTTGTCCCCTTTGGCAAAAACACAGTACCCATGAATTACCAAATAGGGGGAAGTTCATTTAACACAGAAAGTGTGATGAGACCTTGGGACCCAAGTGGATAGTAACCTCTCCTTTGATAACCATATTGCCACAGTGGTCAGAAATCTTTCTACATGGCCCACTTAATCACAAAAGGGTTTGCATCTAGAAATAAGGAAGTCATCGTTCCCCTCTACTCATCACTTATCAGACCCCTCATTGAATACAATGCCCCATTTGCGATGTACCTCACAAGACACCTTCAACAACTTGAGAGGCCTCAAAAGTACCTCACCAAGAGGATCGCTGGCCTCAAACAACTGCCCTATGGCAAACGGCTCAAGAAACTCAAACTCTACTCAGTCACATACTTACTTTGAGGAGACCTCTGTCTGAAATATAAAGCTATGTCAAACCCGGAATTGTTGGACATGCTCCACTTGAAGAAATCCCAATCTCCCTGAGCTACACACTCTAGGGACCTAAACCTCACCACAACAATAAATAGGACATGCTGGAGGGATAGATTTGTGTCTCAGAGACTTCCCATGCTCTGGAATAAAATTCCCATCCACGTCAAGCAGAGCTCGTCATTAGCACTCCAAGGAAAACCTTGATAAGTGGATGGGTGATAGGAAAGTCACCCCTGGGATTATGTCTGGGACACTGTTCGATAGAGGAGCAGGAATTTAACAGTACATGGGTGGTGAAAGCCAATACACTGTTGGCTAGACTTGCTTTGGCCCTTGGGTCAATAGTCTAGTACCTACCTATGAAAGTAGATATGTACGGGCAATTACCATCCTAGCTAGTGGAGTGAGGAAAGGTTTGATCTTGTATAGGGAGCCAAGTGTTTTATTAACTTTTTTAATAGTTTGATTAATATGTGTATCAAATTTGAGGTTACCATCAACTGTTACACCTAAGAGTTTGGTACAGGGATATGGGACAATGACAGTGCCATTGTTAGATTTTATAGTAGAGGCTGGAGCAGAGGTTTTACAAGTGGGGGAGAAAAGCAGTAGCTTCGTTTTGTTAGGACTTAATAAGAGGCATTGATTGCAGAGCCAATTTTTGACAGTATTAAAAACACTGTGGGATAGAGTCTGCAGACTTAAAGGGGAGGTGGCAGAGCAAATCAAAGTGGAGTCATCTGCATATTGAATGCAGGTGGCTGTTGGGATGACTGTGTACAGGTCATTAATAAAGACTGAAAATAATAGGGGTCCTAATATAGAGCCCTGAGGGGACCCCAAGGGTGATAGGTAGAAGGGAAGATATTTTGTTCTGCTATATTACAGCCTGTTGTCTACCACTCAGATAAGATTTGAACCACTGGGTTACCCCAGTTAGAGGAAAATTATATTAAATATTGTACTCCTACAGCTAATGAACTAATATGCAAACAGCATTCTTCAGTGTAACTTTGTTTTTTATTAAATTCTCAAGTATTAAATATACTGACATTCAAATATATAAGGTATATGGGCAGTTCAGAGATATGACCACAATGTTATGGTTAAAATGACATTGAAACTATATTTTCTGCACTAAATAATGCTTGCAGTAGCACATAGTCCTTGCCTCTTGTAGATATTAGCCTGTTCCTAATCTTTTGGTGTAAGGTAATTAATAAAAGTAAACAGTTAATTCAACAGCTGCAAAAACTTAAAACAATTCTAAGTCATGAATTAAGTTCTTTGATTGCAAAATAAATTAATAAAGTTAAAAAAAACTAAAGCAGACACAGCCCATAATTGGTGGGATATTTTCACAAAATGGTGTGTAAAAGAAAACATTGTTAAATTCAAATATACATTCAGTTTTGGTAGTAATACTTTTTATCATTGTATTAACTATGTAAAATTACATTTTGACTTGTATCAAAAGTAGACTAAAAGTTTTGTTTCCTATGATCTGACCAATATATATATATTAATGCTTTTAAAATAAAGAAGGAATTGTTAGTGTGTGTTGAACTGTGAATAAAAGATTGAAATTAACTCTGCTGTAAATATGCTGAAAGATAAAGTATAGAATAAAAAGCTTGCTTGAATGTAGGTATAGAGCATAGCAATGTAAACTTGGAATCCTTACTGTGTGACATAGCTCTGGCTACAATAAGTGAAAAACAAGGAACATCTATCAATGGACACACACTATTTCTTGAAAAACATGTTTTCTCAGTATCATTAGCAGAAATGTTTGATGTGTTCTCACAGATGCTTCCTTACATACTTCTGTTAATGGACATGGCTTTTTATAGAATTAGCAGAAAACAATTCTGAAATGCAAATATTGAATGCATTCTCACATCAACAGAAGTGCTTACAAGTAAATATTAAATGGTTTCACAGAAGGGCAATAGAAACGCTTAAAAACACACTTTACGTGTTTTCCCACAAAAGCCAAAAAAAGATACCAAGAGGAAAAACAGGATCTAAAGTGCATGACTAAAAGAGTATATAAGAACTGTAAATCAAACTGTGTTAGAGGTATTGGTAGGAACACACTTGTTCCGAGGTATTGTATAGGAGAATGGAAAGTTATCATCTATTCTAATACTAAAGAAAAACTTGTACATCTGTAATACAAACTGTCAGAATAGTATGTGTTGTTTGTTAAAAGAAGTTATTTATTAGTAACTTGCTTACAGTGATATAGTATTGTGCTGCAAAATATATTTATCAGTGTGCAATTTGCAAAGCTTGGTGCTTTTAAGCAGACTAAAGATGCAGTCATGCAAAACTCTGTGTTATAACCAGACTGATTCAGCAGTAAACAGCCAGCAAGACTTTGTGTCTTAAGAAGACTTAGGTTCCAGTCCAGTACAGCATGCAACACCATCGTAAATTCATTTTTCAAATACTTAAACTGATTTATTTATTTAAATGCAAGCATGCTGCTGCTTTCCACTGTGTGTTATGGAGTAACAGAAGGACAGTCCTTTATACTATAATAGGCTTGCTTCAAGAAGGCTGGTCCACTCTCTGTGAAAAAGGGAAGAAAAAAAAGGGAAAAAGAAATGAGAAGGAAAAGGAAAAGAAAAAAAAAGAAAAACATTCCACTCATTTTCTCATAGTGCCTCTCTCAGTTTAGTTAGTCTCATTTGTTGACCTGACCACTTTGTCCTCTAGTCTCTACAAACCTCACATGAACAACTGACAGCCATCTAATCTTCCATTAATGATTCCCAACATCTACTTAAGCTTCTCCCTTAGGGTAGTAAACTTATCTGTTTTAAATTTAAAGAACATAGGACCTGAAGACAGCCAACACCTGTGGGATATTTTTCCAGTGGGCTTACATAAATACTTGGGTTTTATGTAAAGACTATGCAAGCAAGCCATAAAAAAGCTGTAATAAGATCATATTATTAATTTAGAATGTTAATGGGGCTAATAAGAAAATAGTTATACATGTTATTTAAATAAATTACACTGCACCCTCCCCCCCTCCACACACACACACACACACACACTGTGATTGCAGAACATGCACCTTCAAGGGTAAAACATGAAAAATCTGGGAATGTTGGTATTTCTAGGACTTCCATTATAAAAGATGAAAAAAAGATCATTTTGCTGATCTTTAACATACATCTTTGAAAGCATTACTTTTACACACAAAGTAAACTGACAGCTAAAAGCAAGTTTTTTTTTAAATGAGTGAAAGTGTCCCTTCACTCCTTATAGCTCCAAATTTATATACCAATGCTGCACTTCCACAACCCCGGTTAAGGAAAAATTCCCTAAAATAGTACTCGGTAGTCTCAGGAAATTGAGCAAACAATACAATTTCAAGGTTCAATGCATCAAGGACACAGAGGTGCCATTGTCATATGATGGGGTCATTGTACCTAAAATAAAAAAAGTAGCAATGGTTCTCATATAAATACATCACCACACTGAGCTCTTAGATCCTTTCTCAGACCCAGTATTATGACTGATTCTAGTAAATAGTAAACCAATCCAGAAGATAAAGAAAGTAGGAGACTGCTAGGTGTCTTACAATTAGAATTTTATATTTTGAGTATGGGGAGGCGGAGCATGTAACTAGTTAAATAAGACAGGAAAAAATTCTTTTTTTTCTTCAAAGTATACAATCTTATAGATAAATGACTAATTTACATAATTAGAAACTTTGGTGAAGTTTTACAAATAATTTCCTGTCAAAAAGCTTGGAGATATATTCACTTGTTAAAATGAGCAAATCAAAGAATTCTCACCAGGATGCTGCCTTACAGAAGGAACTACAACAGATGGCATCTACCCTGCAGGAGTTGTCTTTGAAGATGGATGATTTTAAAGAGAACCTGGAAAATCTTAAAACAAGCAGTCAAAAATAGGCTGACACCCTCAAGGAAATGCTACAACAACACTAGACAAGGATAACAGGAATAGAGGTTTCTCTAAATGACTTAGAAAGCAGACTTAAGGAAGAGGAAACACAGAAAGAACTGCTTCTTAAACAAAACACTTGGTTGGTTAATAAAGTAGATGACTTGGAAAATAGGGAGAGGAGAAATAACATCAGGATTTTCGGATTACCTGAAAACTCAGAAGGTGAGGATATTATTTCCTTTTTATCAAGCTGGATCCCTGACTTTTTAAATTTAAAAGAAGGACTTTCCTTTGGCATTGAAAGGGCACACAGAGCTCTTGGGAAACCTGCCACTAGCGCAAACTCTCCTCCTAGGTCAATAATTATCAAATTTCTTTCATACTTGGACAAGGAACTGATTTTAAGATCTGCTTGGAGGAAGGTACCTCTAAAATATAAACAGAGCCTGATAAGATTTGATAATGGCTATTCATCTAGAATAATGGAAAAAAGTGTGGCCAATGATAAAGTTTCTGAAACAAAATAACATCAAGGCACAACTTGCATAACAAGCTAAGATAAGAATACTGTATGCCAACGAGATGAGGACTTTTATTGACTTAGAGGAAGCCTCTTAATTTATTAAAACTAATAATGTGATTACTTTACCAGAAGATATGGATTGGATGTCACCTTCTATCAAGAGAATAAAAGAAACAAATGTCTGGACAGACATCAAAAAGAAGAAGCAAAAGACTGATACTGTTATAGCCAAATCTCTCAAAGCATCTACTGTGATATAAATTGTTTTAACATTACTTTAAAGGACCAATTTTACTGCTTGGAATTTTAAAACAAAGGTAACTAACTACTGGAATCTTTATATTTTTTGAAAACAGATGACGCATGAGAGTTTTCACATTATCTCAGGTATGTAAAACAGGGTCTTTTCTTTCACAGAAGGAGGGTTATATAGTACATAAATATTTATACTGTAAGTCAACATACATAGTATATGTGTATTTTCTCTTAATTTTCTCTTTTCTTTCTCTCTCTTCTCATTATTTATTTTAACTTAACGTAAGAACAAATTACCGCTAAACACTCCCAAAGTAACCTGTGGCAAAAAACAGCAGCACAAATGGATGAAGTAACCAGCAGGATACACCACGAGAATACCAAGAAGTAGATAAAAGCTTCTTTATTCCATAACAGATAAAAAGTAGAAGATAAGCGTTTTCGCGTGCTTCATGCACGCTTCATCAGATCTATAAAACATAATTATTCAAGCACTTATATAGTAGATAAACCATTCAATTCAATGGTAACAATTGGGTAATTAGGCCTGGTGATTAAAATTTAAAGCACCAAGCACCAACTCTGAAGTGTCATCAACTGCAACACTATCAAACTGCCTAGCAGATTCAAATAACGTAACATCAAATAAAAACACAATATATTAATGAAAGTCAAATGCATAAGTAAAGGTCTGCATATCTTTCTATCAAATACATAAAAAAATACATAAAAATGCATTGATGAAAAATACATATAAAAAATACATATAAAAAATATGTATAAAAAACAATTACTTTAAACAGCTCGTGATGATCACATAGAAACAAATAAAAGGAACAATATGTTAGTTGTTTCCCTGTTGATCACTATCATCACATCCACAAAAATTGTTAGTGAAGGGCATGTACATGTTTCATGGACCTAACATCAAAATATCTACTCGTCCACGGCTCCATATCATCTCTGTTTACCTACATAACTTATGCGCTGTTTAGCGCCTATTAAATAGACGCTCGAACAAAAAAGGCGCCCAACATATCAGGACAAGTTGAGATAAGATATGGTAACATGAAATGAAGGAAAATAAAATAAAATAAGACGAAAACATATAATAAAACAATATGCATTAAATATGCATTAAAATGTATGGTACATAGTACCTGTCATGATGTTAATCAATGCAGCTCAAAGCAAGTCTAATATCAAACAGTTTGCCAACGGATAACATTTCAAGGCACAACCGGGTGCATAAGTCCAAAATGGACTAGAAAAATGGTGTAATGTATAAATACATAATTCACATAATTCCTACCAACAAACAAATCCCTAAGCATAACGCATCACAGCATAGGGTGTGTAGTTTCCTGAATTAAACTGCATGTAGATGGTCACATGCAATTGATAAACCACAATATTGAGCTGAGGATAGACCCAGAATTTAAAAACAAAATTATTAAAAACATATTTGTATTTATAAAATCAATACCCGTCACATAACAAGATAACCTAGCATATAAATTCTATTTACAGGTCATATATATAGTCTATTTAATAAAAGAACAACATGGGACAAAGAACTCATAGTGTTTACGAAAAACAATGGGTTATCCCCCTTATGACTTGTATCTATAAAACCAGTAAACAGTAATGGATGAAGAAATACCAATAATAATGATTAGTATAAGTGTGCAAAAATATTAAATTATATTTAATATTTAAACTATTTATTTTAACTGCATCTTGTCTCCCTTTCTAAATTTTCTCCTATTTACTATACTAATATAGTCTGTATATATTTAATAACTCATTGTCTATACATAGATAAAAAATATAAAATAATCTAGTTTCAAGGCAGACTAATTGGAATAGTGAACTTAATTAATGATTACAATATTTATTAGATTAATGATAGTCACTGTTATGCTTATTGGGATTGGGGACATGTTCGTGATTAACTCTGAAATGTTCCATTCGTGTACATCTGTCCTTTGAATTATTTCCTTTTCGTATTAACAAATACATAAAAAAGGAGGGAAAATGTACTTGTTGGTTAAGGGAAGTGAAGCTTTCTTCACATTCTATTTGTGTTGCCATAGCAACAGTAAACAACTGCTGCAGTTTCTAAGGACACTCTGAACCTGCAAAGTGCATTTAGCCTCACAGATAACAAATAATAAGAAAAAGTAATGTTTAGTTATTAAAATGAAAAACAGCCTAGGTAAGGTAAAATGGTTCCAACATATCTGTCTCCTACTAAATCCCAAAAAAACAAACTTGTACTTTTCACCCCATCCCTTAAATCCACCCCAATCTCTTTTTCCATTGTGTCCTGCAATGGCACTATCATTAATCCTGACTATTCCACAAAACTACTAGGCGTTACCATAGACAATCAGCTAAACTTTGACTATCACATTGATTTAACTATCAAGACAGTTAATAAAAAAATAGGTGCCCTCTACAGACTTAAGCCCTTTCTTACTGCCACATCCCGAGTGTCTCTTGCCCAAACTCACCTCATCTCTACACTACTGTATGCCTCTCCTTCTTTTATCAACATTTCTAAAGCTAACCTTCAGAAACTTAATTCAGCCTACCATAGTATTGCCAGATTTGCCACAGGCTCCCCATTCCGTACTCATCACTGTCTTAACTTAAAAAAACTTAACTGGCTAGAACTTCCAAACCTAATACTCCTGCAGCAATTAGTCATCACTTTTAAAATTCTACATTACCCCTCCAATACACCCATACTGAATAACCTCATCACACCTTATAAAAATCTTACTACACTTCGCTCAGCCAACAAGCTTCTAGTTACTACTCTCAAATCTCATAATAAAGCAGGTGACTCCTTATTTGCAAACACTGTTGGATCATATTGGAATAAACTTCCCAGAGAACTGACCTCCCTAGGCTCATCTCACCTTTTCAAAAAACAGATTAGAAATCATTTACAAAATCACTGGCTATGCCCATGCTCCAATCCCGACTGAGCTCAGCAAAGATCTTACCCTCTCCAGTCCCCTCCTTCACTTCTACTGCTTATTCTTAACTTCTGATTGATTTCCTTCTGACCATCTGCTTTCTTTCTCTTGCTTCTTTTTTCACACTTCCTATATCCTCCTACCTCATGCTTTATCACTACTTTTTGGTCACCTTCTCTTCTCTTACTCACTTCTGGCTACTCCTATGCTAAGCTATGTCCTTAATACTAGTGCCAGGCACAACTTGTACTTTTCCACTTTGTGCATACTTCATTTCTGCATTTTTTGAAACTACATAATAACCGTTCCTTTACCTGCTTTCATATTTTACACTGTATAGTCAATTGTTGTTTGCTTTTTGTCATTGTTTTGATTGTTTTTGATTCTTTGATTGTTTTGAACTGTAAAGTTTATAGTATGATAGTGGAGCTTTTCTCCTCAGGCCTCTGCTGAAAATGGACATGTATCCAGCCAGACTAGTCTGGTTAACAAATGTAAAATAAAAATAAATAAAATAAAATAAATACATAACAGGACTATTTGTAACATGTTTAACATGCTGATTCCACAAGCTGTCTGCACTGTAAAAGTTATATTTTATATGTTACTTGAAACTGGCAGTCTCTAGAGCACATGAAGATACATATTACTTTTTTTCAACATGTTATTTTTGCAGTTACCTCACACTCTGTACAAACTCACTTGGCAGCTGATAGCTATTCATTTAAAATGATCAATTTAACTATTAAATGTACCCTTGAAATGCTATTGACATTTTGACAAAATATAATCTGAACTGTAAAATGAATGACTTGAAAGAAGTGAATTATATGACCCCCCCCATTAATATTCCAAAATGAGCACGCTGATTGGTCAGCGTGCACGTTGTAAATCAAAGACTTATACTAATGGAAAAAGGTCCGGTCGCCCGGACTTTTTCCATTAGTATAAGTCTTTCTTTTTTTTTTTACAGCAATGGAGAACGCAAGATCTCCGTTGCTTTTTAGAAACTGTCTCGCTAGGTTAAAGGAGTTTAACATAGCGAGACAGCTTTAAAAAAAGCAATGGAGATCTTCCTTTCTCCGTTGCTTTTTTTAAAGCTGTCTCGCTATGTTAAATGGGTTTAACATAGCGAGACAGCTTTAAAAAAAGCAACGGAGATTCTCTTTTGCTTTTTTTAAAGCTGTCTCGCTATGTTAAACTCCTTTAACATAGCAAGACACTTTGTAAAAAGCAACGGAGATCTTGCTTTCTCCGTTGCTTCCACCCACAGCTCTGATGTACTGCATAAGCATACGCATGCACAGTACATCAGAACTGCCGCAAAATACCAGACAGCTGCAGAAGGGTAGCACGGAGGCATTATACAATGCCATTATTTAAGAAAAGTAAGTATTTTTTTTCTTAAATAATGTCATTGTATAATAGCAATAACCCACTTCTGGGTGTGGGTAGTGCTGGATTTACCCATGGTTGTCTTTGGCCACTTAGGCTTTGCCCTCATGACCAAACCACACCAACCGTGGGTAAATCCAGCATTACCCACACCCAGGCATGGGTTATTGCTTAAGTAATGCAAAGATTTCAAAGACAGTTCTTGACACTACAGTAAAAGTAAAAATATATTCACAAGGAAGTATTGAAATGTTTTAGTCTTCCAGTTAAAATAGCTTACTGTCAACATTTTGCGATATCAGAAAGTTTGAAGAGCTAGGAAATTACTGTTCTTTGTCTTTATAATGATTATTAGACAGATGTTAGACTCTGCTTAGTTTAATGAATTGTGACATATGTCTATGAGGAAAAGTGGACTCAATTACTCACATTGGACTTGCACATTCCTGGAAACTCAACTGAAATGTCCCCAAATTACTTGTGAATTTAAATTAAACTACCTGATTAATAAGCACAATTTACTTTAACAACCTGAATCCATAAGCTATCTGCTCTGTATATGCTACATTATATATGTCACTTGCATATGACAGCCTCTAGAGCAACATGCTATATTTGCACTAACCATACATTCTATACTAACACAACTGGCAACTGACATATGTCTATGAGGAAAAGTGGGACTTGCACATTCCTGGAAACTCAACTGAAATGTCCCCAAATTACTTGTGAATTTAAATTAAACTACCTGATTAATAAGCACAATTTACTTTAACAACCTGAATCCATAAGCTATCTGCTCTGTATATGCTACATTATATATGTCACTTGCATATGACAGCCTCTAGAGCACATGAAAAAAATACATATTTTTGCAACATGCTATATTTGCACTAACCATACATTCTATACTAACACAACTGGCAACTGACAAGTTATTTATTTGAAACAGCCTAAATATTAATTGTGCACTTGAAATAGTTGCCGTTTGACCTGAATTGAAAATTTCAGACAGCTATTGACACTACAATATAAGTAATGTATAAAAATTAATTATTTATTTGTTAAAATAAAATATTGTTAACTTTTTTTGCTTTTATCAGAAAATTTAAAAGAGCTAGATTATATTAATTTTTTGTCTTTAATGTTTACTAAGTGATGTTAGTGTCACTGACTTTTAATGGATTTTGAGTCATGTACAAGACGGACTACTGAATGTTATTTCTGTTTACCTATGTTTATTCTAACTGCCCTGAGAACACTCTAAGATGCTCTAAATACTATTTGATTAATACTTACCAAGTCTTGATTATATAGGTAGTACCTTCACCATTCATTCTGGACCTGATGTGATACCCATTTCTAGAAGCAGGAGGTGCCCTATGCAGGATGGGAATTGTCAGACTCTGCTTTGTAAATCTATAAATATACACACTAATGTGTAGGGGTGCCTCTACTCTGATTCAGGATACACTGATAAGTCAATTTCTTTTCATAAGTTGTGAAGTTGGTTGGCTGAGAAGGAGGTGGGAAAAAAAGGAAGAGTACACACAGTAAGTAAACATATATCATTGGTAATCTCCATTGTTCTCCTGTAGAGTCCTTTTAGTCAAATTATTTTAGTAATAATGTATTTGTTGTTGTTTATTTTAGTGTGGCTCCTCTGTTGTATTTTAATTTTTAAAAATTACATATCTGACATGTTTACACTACTAACATTCCATCCTGATATATAAAATACTATAGAACAATAACAGAATAATATAGAATTTAATATTTCTTTTAAGAAAATTCTCCATATAATAATTTAACATATGGAGCTCAGTTGATATTGTTAATTAAAGGTATGAGTGATATCCAATAGATCTATCTTTATCTACTGGATTAGGAATTGCTTTCATTCCATGTTTAATGGGAAATTCATATTTACTTGTATTTGATACTTTATAATTAATGTTTTATAGAACTACTTTTTTAAAGCCTGACCAGAATTTTACCCTACTTATATTTAAAGAAGAAAGAACATTAAATTACATTAAATAACATCCAGTGTTATCAGAGAATATGGTATAACTACTATAATCAAAATAAAAACAAAAGTTTCTTCCAACAATAACTTGAAATGGATTTAACATTCTTATTAAATACTAATGGCTTAAATAATGCAAATAAAAGATTAAACTTACTAAAATATTTAAATCTAAATAAGGCGCAAGTAGTAATTCTCCAGGAAACACATTTTAAGACTAATGATAGCTTTATTAAGAACCCTAAGGACTATACAGTCTTAACTCAATCCTCCTATAGAACAAAGGCAAAAGGAGCATCAGTTCTCTGGAAGAAAAACATAATCACTCCAAACGTTATTTATAAATATGAAGACAAAGAAGGTCTACTAGCATTTGTTATAATTACATTTAATAACAGAATATGGACCTTAGCTAATCTACATTGATTCCCAGGAATTGGAGCAGGAATGGTTAAAAAACACCTAGATTTTATTTCCAACAATTATAAAGGAAATCCTATACTGGGAGGAGACTTTAATTGTACCTTAGAAGTTTCTGAAACCACCAAGAAGTCTTTTCGCATAGCAACTATTTCAAAATCCTTAAAAAAAATGAATTAATTTTATTTAATTGACACTTTTAAAGTAAAAGATGATAAATCCTTATTATTTTCCCATAAAGACCATAGATTTGGAACACAAACCAGAATAGACAAATTATTAGTAGTTCAAGATTTACAAACAAAAATCCTCAACTTCTCAGTAGTTCTATGCCCCTTCTCAGATCATGGCAAAATGACAGTTATGGCACATGGCCTGTGCATACCTCTCAACTGTCCGGACATCCAACTCTGTCCCTCTTAATCCCTCCTAAAACTAGTGACTTGTGGAGGAAAGGTGGTGAATTACACTTCATGACAACTGACAATAATTAAGAGTTACAATTGTACTTCAGAAAATGTGTGTTAATTCATATGCACTGATTCTGTCAATGTATCAGGTTAATAGCACTAATATTTTAAAGTTGTCCCTGTTTTCCCTGACTTGTCCCTGATGCTGTTGAAATTTTTCCCCAATTGGTTGAGAGGTCTGGGCCTGTGAGTTCGGGAATGGACTATATAGTGTGTGTAGTGGTGTCAGACATCACTTTGTTGTATCAGTAACAGCTACATGTAATAGGAAACAGTATTATCAATTATAATGCAACATGAATAACCTGTACTACTGGCTGTGGCTCAGACCTCTCAACCAATTAGGGACAAACTGCAACAGAATCACGGATAAGTCAAGAAAACACAAGGACAATCAGGGTCACATTTAAAATATCAGAGCTATTAACTGGAAACATTGACAGAATCAGAAGCATGAATTAATATACATTTTTTGAAGTTAAAGAAGTTTGTAACACTTACTTATTGTCATTATTCATTGGACAGAGTGAAAATATGATTCAGAATCCCCTGAAAATCAGGGACAGTTGAGCAAATCAAAGCATAGTAGCAGCGCAGCATATTTGCTTATGCTACTACATATGACATATCAACGTATCAGGTATACAAGACCTGTAACAAGCAACCAGCACAGACACCTACAACATGTGAAGGTCCGGACAGTTGCAATGGCCAGAGTATTGTCCATGCCACTCAACTGTCTGTGTTTGACTGAAATAATCCCTCCTAAATGTAGTGCCTGTTGAAGGAAAGGTGGTGAATTACACTCACTGACTAATGACAATAGTAGGAGTTATAAAAAAAACTGTTATCACAATATGTGTATTATGTCATATGCTCTGATTCTGTCAAAGTGTCAGGTTATATAGCACCACATTTGTAAATGTGTCCTGCTTTTCATGACCTGTCCCTGAGTCTGAGTTCTGGTATTGTCACATGTGATGTGTGATGAGGACTGTCCCATGCAAAGTGAAAGGTGTCACTCCTACAGTCTCCCATCATGCAATCTGAAAGGTGGTCATGTATCAAGCAGATGGGAGCCAGATCATATGAGAACACGCATTTAATATGATTACATCACTGGACTTCCACCTGCTGGAATGTGCCGTGACTGAACAATAGACATGGCAGATGTACACAGACAATAGACCGCAACACCATACAGTGCAGACATCCAACAGTATAACAATGGCCATCCTGTGTATCAGTGTGTGAGCATGTCCATGCAAAGTATGATCAACTGTATTGCATGTGTCACATGTCCAGATAGTACTGTGTTGCTTAGCTAATGGTCATGTGGCATTGACAGTTGATACATGTCTGTAGCCAACAGTACACATCATCTGCTACTACTGTACAGGTCTGCCAGGTACTCCATGTCAGTGTGTGGACCTAACTAAATTGCTGGTTGGAGGGATACCAGGGTATGTCAGTTCCCAGCATTAATTACCAGCACAGTGGTGTTGGACGTATTACACATCCTACATCAAACAGCCTGGCCTGCTGTCATCTGTGTTTGGGGTCTGTCAGTGGGCATATCCATAGGACATCATATATCATTTGTCTGTATTGGTCCACATCTGTCCAGCTGCATGGGATGTGTGTGGGCTGTACAGACACACATGATGGTCAGCCTATAATCTGCAGTGGGTAGACACTGCACTATACTACAGGCTACTGAGCTTTACCTGTGCTGTGCAGAGGAGGGGTATGGTGCCATGTGTGATGTGTTGTCTCTGCTGCCAAGATTGCCACCACACAGTCACTTGTATGCTCACATACATACCAGAGCAATGGGTAAGTACACATTGTAATACAACCGCCACTTGTTAGGTCAATAGACATACCCAGGTTGTGTTACGGATGCACACAGTGCACCTCCCTTACATGGCCGAGCACAGGTACTGTCATGTTTGGCATCCATGGTACTGTGTGCGGGTCAGAGAGGGGAAATCCGTGGGTACCTACTGTGTCCGTGCATATGCCATGTGTTGCCTCTTTGCCAACAGCAGGTCATACTGTGCAAGGGCTGTCGCCGACTGTGCCCTACACAAGTAGTTCCTTCACCAAGTCACACTGTGCCTGTACAGGCCTTGGCAGTGGTGTTGGGCTGTGTGGCCCTGCCCCATGCCGTTTGTGCTGCAATTGTTACTGCAGGCTAGCATTGTGTAGCATAGCAAATAACATAACAACATGTATGCATGTAACTTGTGAATACTGCAGAGCCCCTACAGATGTTTCTGGATGCCAGAACTGTGAACCAAGCATCCCAAACACATGCACATGTATATGTCTTGCCTGTGCATCCACCTCAGTATGGTGTGAGTGTTCAGGTGTGTGTGCATTGCTGATGGGTGTTGTAAGCCACTACACCAGTGTTTACCTAGCATCCACCACTGGGAGACTGTAGGGGATGTCCACATAGGCATTGGTGTGCTACCACTGTATCAGACGCCATATATCAGACACATCACAGCTTCCAGGGCAGACAGCACACACATTCAATGTCATGCCCTGGCCATCGCATAGGGCCTAGCTGTTGGAGGGTATGCCCCTGCACTGACTGTAGGCCCTACCCTGCTTCCCAGGTGGTGCTACATGTGCAGGCTATAGCACCCAGTACCCCAGGGTACTCATCCATGTGGTGGAACAGATTCATATTGCAGGTCCACTAATCACATCATGCTCACTAGCATGTGTTGACATGGCATCTGTGAAGTGGTGCAATACTCTGGATGCAGATGCCTGTGAGATACTCATGATATCCCCAGTTGTGCTCTGTGAGGTACCTGTGGCTAGTACACCTAGGACAACAACATTCCATGGTATCCACTGTGATGTGTTCCCCTCAGCCTGTGTGATGTGTTAGGCACAGGTCAACAAGCTGCTGTAGGAGGTCTCTCTCTGTCCACCCCATAGTGCTCTAACATCCCCAGCCCATGTAGACCCTGGTAAGTCACCCTCGGTCAATAAAGTCATATGTCACCCCAGTAAGGGTTGTTAGGCAGCATACATATCTGCACTGCCCCAGCCCCCTGCACATGTTGGCTGCTGCAGCCCATGTCATTTGGTTGGACTGTGTAGTGAAATGTCTCTGCAGGTATACACCGGTGGTGTAGAGTGTGGATGACATACGTGTGTATGCTGCTTGCTCGCATTAGTGTACTGTTCATGTGCGGGCTGGCCATGTCATCAGCTGATTGTGCTGATCAACACCTGTGTGTGCAGCCTGGATACCCTGACTACCCCACCACTGCTGTCATCCCTCCCAACGTCACCAGGCAGGTATAGACACACCCCTAGCTGAGGTTTGCTAGGGCAGGAGCACTCCTGAGGCACAGTACTGCAATGTACGTACAGTATGCCTGACCCCTCTCCCATGCTATCATCTATATGCGAGACCTGCACCTGGCTGACTACACACATACACTCCAGGGAACAGCAGCACTCCCTGGTGATAAATGTGATACACCATAGTCAACCTCCTCTGCATAGTATAGTCTTCTAATGAATAGTTATATGACCCATACTGAACCTCCAACATATTAACCACTGCTCAGTGTCACTCAGATCCACACACAACTGGCAACAGGTGCCCTACCATCACCATATTCAATGTCCCATGGTCTTCCCAGCAATAAACTTACCAGTGTCTACATGACTACAACCCGTGGCCCCGAACACCACAGACAATGTGCATTAACACCACACCATGGCAGATATACATAGATCCCAGGTTATCACGTACAGATCATCTGGCACAAATAGTCAATGGTGCTGAATTCCCCAGACATATGTTCACATCTATGTCCACCTCTACATCTACATATATCACATATATTATTTGTAGACATATATACATGGACATATATATATGTAGATATACATACACTCATATACATGTACACATATGTAGATATGGTATTTATGTCACAACAGCGAACCACATGACAGCAATGCATTAGACAGGAATGGAAAGGTAACCACATGTGCCACCTGCATCATGTAGTGTTGTTAATATCAAGGCCCGTGTGTTATGTTGCATCACACGGGTCAGACCATAGCAAGGGTAAGAGTAGGGCTGCTGACAGTAACTCACCAGACCTATTGGCGACTGTATGTGTTGACAATCCAGTGCCTTGGTGGAATATGCGGGCTGTAGACATTAAATAGGTCAGCAACAAAACAAACTGGACACATCCTGCAACTAGCCACCCACAGATACCAACACATACAGTATAACTGCCAACCACACACCTCCCATGCCCTGGAATCGAGCATCTACCTGTCTAGTCTACCACACTACAGAATTATGCAGTAACAGAATGCACTACCGAGTTCAGGCATCACTGCACTCCCACAGGCATACTTTTAGGTGAGTGATATCATCCGCAAAGCAAAGACGCCGATAGTTAATGTATGTGCTGTGAGCCATTTAAAAGCATTACTCTATCCCTAGGCAGCTGTAAACACAAACACACACACACACACACACACACACACACACACTTGGCAGGGCTGGGAGTCGAACATGCACCTAAGTACCTTATCACACTACAGCATTACGCAGTTACAGAAAGCACTACTGAGATTACTGAACACAGCACTCCCAGAGGCATACTTCTAGGTGGGTGATGTCATCCGCAAAGGCAAAGACACCAATAGGGACTGTATGTGCTGTGAGCCATCTAAAAGCATTACTCTGTCCCTAGGCAGCTGGACACACACACACACACACACACACACACACACACACACACACACACACACACACACACACACACACACAGACAGAGGCACACACTTGGCAGGGCTGGTAGTCGAACATACACCTAACTACCTTATCACACTATAGCATTATGCAGTTACAGAATGCACTACCAAGATTTCTGAACACAGCACTCCCAGAGGCATACTTCTAGGTAGGTGACATCATCCGCAAAGGCAAGGACGTCGATAGGGAATGTATAGAGAGTGAGCAGTCTGAAAGCATATTACCGTCCCAAGGTAGACATAGACAAACACATGGCAGTGGTGTGATCAGGGCAACTAAATATCTACGGAGCACTACAACACTACATAGATACATGATGCGCCACAGACAGTACACCCTTCATGACAGTCCACCAGTGTGTTCAATGTATGCATCCATCGTGACATGGACAATGGACATCTGTTGCCTGGATGAACACCATCGCTATACAGGATGTCAATGGCCATGCCCATACACAGAGGCACATCACTGACACAAGGTGTCACTGGGCATGCCCACACGCTAAGTATCACACATCCGTTTGGAATGTACTGTGTGTCCATCTACACAATGGCATACTGGGCATGCTCACACGCTTAGTTGGAAAGAGCCATCTTGCATGCACACGGATTCTAAATATGGAAGGGTGCAGTTTGGAATGTACTGTGTGTCCATCTACACAATGGCATGCTCACACACTTAGCAGTTGCAAATGGCCGTCTTGCATGCACACGGATTCTAAACATGGAAGGGAGCAGTTTGGAATATACTGTGTGTCCATCTACACAATGGTGTACTGGGCATGCTCACACACTTAGCAGTTGCAAAGGGCCATCTTGCATGCACACGGATTCTAAACATGGAAGGGCACAGTATGGTGTTACTGTCCCCATGTACATGAATGCCACTCACATGTACTGACCAGTACACACTCAGGAGCCATCACAGATGTCTCAGGTGCAGATCACAGAGGTACACACCGCAGTCTTCATTGTAGCTTTCAGACATCACCATGTTGCAGGACCAGCAATACACTGCCATACATTACCACAACACCATGTGGCTCATGACCAGTGGACTGTACATAGGTCTACAGCAACTGTGCAGACTACACATGTACCAACAGAGTTCCAACATGTGTTGTGCATTGCAATGATACCCACTGTAATAACTAGGTCGGCTCTACACATACCAGGGGCCCTTGGTCTTACACAGCTGTGACAGATGACAGTCACTGTACACCAAAGATCACACGTGTGGATATGACATACATGTAGTTGCAGTGGATATGTGCATGGACCACACACACAACACATATGTACATAGCGTAGCATTTGCTGTCCTCCATGCAGACAAGTGGCTACAGCAATCACACGCATGCAAATGGAAGGTGGATCCATGGCTGTTGAATGCTAACAGTACATGAGGTAGCAATGTTGACCGAGGACGCATTCCCTCTGTACTAGTTACCCATGACACCCATCATATCTTACAACAGTCCATGTGTTATGCATGTCATCACACATGTCCACCAATTGCACTGCATACAAAATGGCTAAATGACAGGCATGTAGGACCAACACACATGTACAATTTGTAGTGTGCATGCAGCTACCATGCATGTGCAGTAGCTGATGCATGTGAATCATCTGTGCCTAACTACAACATGCAGTTGCAATGCAGCCCCATCATTGACACCTGTATATGGTGACATACTGACAGTACGGTAGGATGTACATCAGGTATGGATGGATGTGTGTACATAAAGTGGTGGTGCACCTGTGCAGATGGATGTTTGCCGGGGCCGGCTCACAGGTATGTCACACGCCATCCTACCATTACATGTGCAAACAGTACGCTATGTTACTGTTACTTGACGGTGAAGACATAAACCTACACAGCGGTCAGGTGTTACCGACTGTATGTCACCTGACACCTGTAACACCTACATCTGCCTGTGTGCAAATAGCACCACAATTGCCGGATGTAGTGTTGTTACACATAATGCGGCCAATACTGCTGCATGTCTGTCAGACGTATCATCATATCACAGGTGTATCATTCACACTACTGCCATGTGTGTTTGCATGTGTGACCATATATGCCACATATGGTGGGGATTACATCTCAATTGTTACACACCCCTGTACACTGTTGTAGAGATCTGTACATACTGCAGTGTGGAAAGCATGATGTAGGCAAGGGTGGTGTGTGTATCACACACATCAGCTATCTGTATGTGTATGACATTTGTGATCTCCACAGTGTGTGTGTGTATGTATGTATGGCTGTCTGGTGCATGGAGTGAGGATGTATGCTACCATACAGAGCACACAGGATCCCTAACCCCTCATGGTAATGCAGTCTACTACCCTGTTGATGCCATAGGTCTCAGCCGTACTGGCTACCTGTACATGTTCTTTCTCTGTGTCGCATTGCGTGGGTGCACAGTACTGTGAGGATGATGACCACATATGCAGGGGTCCTCACCTCAACACTATGGGGTGTGCGTTATAGTGTTGTTGACCCCATGAGTGTGTGCATGTTCCTGTAATGTGACAGGGTATGACTGCTACACAGTGAGGTCTCATGCTATCAGGTGGCCTCTAACATTAGCATCGGCCGGACCGCTGTGTACAACTCTGCACCATGTCAACATACCTGTGATGTGACATGGTATAGATGTCACGTCTCTAGCCACTGTAGCCTATTAAACTGCCCACATGCTCCTGGATCAGTATATGTGTGGGCATATGTGGTATGTTATCCTTTCCAACAGTCAGGTTGAGGCTACGTATAGCATGCTGATAATGCCATACGTGCCTGAGAGTACTCCACAGTTACACATGGGAGACTGCAAACACTGCTACCTGTAGGCACATGCAAGTAGACCATAAGGAGGGAACCAGGGCATCATTACCAACATGCTGTTACTGTTGTTACCAAGACACATACTGTGAACATATAACAATGCATGCTAAACCTGTACTACATGGTATGTCTGGTGTGTGTTAACAGTACACAACTAATGTAATATACACTTCTGTCACTATTCTTACACAACTAATATAATATAAACTTCTCTCACTATTCATACACAACTAATGTTATACACACTTCTCTCACTATTCTGTTCACCCTGTGCATCAGACTATTTGAGCATGTCCCTGTACCGATGGTGTGGATTATAGGGATGCGGCACAGGCTTCATCATATGCACAGGGTGATAATGTTTGCCAGGGACATAGGCTGCACCAATGGATGACATCATGTGTGTGGGTAAGGGCCGGTGACATGATTGGACATGTCTGTTTAGTATGCATGTGGGTGTTGGGGTGCCCTACAGATGTGTTTGCTGTGTGCGTGTATGTGTGCACACAGTTCTGCCTTTTGTGAGGCCTACACAGGGGTATTATTGACAGCTTCAGATTGTACAAACCAGGTTGTACAGCTCACTGTGTCCAGCCATAGCCACGTGACCTGTGCCTGCCAGGGGTTGCACTGGCACTACCAGGCAGAGGTACAGATTGGCTACTGTCCAACGACACATGTCCACTGGAACCGTGTCCCCACTGGGAACGTCCAGGGCCATGTCCACATGGCCTGCTGTGTCCTGGTGTGGACAGTGCAGCACCAGCTGCACTGCTACTGGCACTATGGGAGCGGGCATGTGAGGTGGCATGCTCACGTTGACCTGCACTAGGTGGTGTAGCTGGTCTACATCCACAGGGCCTATGCCTCACTCCTACCAGATGTTCCAGCACAGACAGCTCACACTCGTGGATTGCCATGCCACGGTCAAGGATTCCGACCATGTCACCCAATCACCTGTCCAGAACATCAGCAATCTGCTGTTGAGCATTTGCCAATGCCTGGATGTTGTTGTTTAGGGTACGGATAGCAGCCCTCTGCAGCCTCTGCCCTTCTCTGCCATTCAGCACGTGCCTGTGCCACCATTACAGTCTGGAACATGCGTCTGGTGATACCAGCTGCTGTGCTCTGTCCTGCAGGTGCATGTCTTCCAGAGGTGGTCCTACGAGCAGCACCGGCTACATGCCTGTGTGGCACATCTGCTGTCATTACACTGACACCATGGTGTGGAGACACACCTTCTGTAGCCACCACATATTCCTGTTCCACGCTAACAGACGCTGACTGTCCTTCCTCTATGGCCACTGGTGATGCTGTATGTGTTGGCAGCAGAACTGTGTGCGGGGAAGAGGGGGACATAGCTGGGATAGCAACCACTGGCACAGATTCAGCCCCTGACAACCCTGCCTGTACCTCATGCATATGTTCATCACTGCTAATATCTGTGGGGACACTAACATCAGATGGACCGCAGGAGGGTAACGCACCTACATCACCTGTGAATGCAAAGAAAGACTAAATTACAATAGACCCACACAGACACACAGCATGCATGTGATTTGACAGACTGCATGCAGCATGCCTGCGATATAGTAGACGGCATGCAGCTCAGACATTAATAGTGTTAGTTACCATACCTCCCTGGGGTGCGCACTACAGCAAGCAGGTGTCATATCAGTAGCCATGCAGTTCACATAATCATGGTAGTATGCATGCATCCCCGTGATACACCTTGTGGACCAGAACAGGATAACAGTACACATGGCTGACATGACCTTGACATGTTATCTGCTGACGTGTGCATTAACATGCATACATGTCTGACACAATGGTGTCCTGACACATGTACAGCATTGCAATGGGCATCACATTACGGTATTGTCTGTATGCCCTACAGATAGAATGCATGTTTAGCAAATGTGCATGAGCATGGAAGAGTAGTGTGAGCCATCTACATTGCTATACAGTATGAAGTACAGACACTGTGCCATTGCATGGCATCATGAGGCATCTATATTGCTATACAGTGCATAATATGTACACATTGCATAGCCATAACTGCATGCATACCCATGACATAACTGTGGATTGTGACCCACGATGCTGAGGTGTATACACACCAAACCATGCTGTGTCATGTGACAGGTCACTGGAGGACCTACAGTTGACACCCCCGCACAACTACTACAGAGTCTTAGCTGCCTGACAACCATGTCCACACATAGCAGACTTGTCAATTCACCATGTCCCACATGACATTGATGTACCACACACATGAGGTGCACAGCTAACAGTGATGTTCTACAGCAGCAAGGGAAATGTACAGTATCTGTGGCCTGATGTGGTGTCAATGTCTGTGGAAGCTGTAGAGGTGACTACTGTCATGCTATGACACAGGCGTGATGTTCAACACATCTTATATGGTAGACATCAGTGACACCTCCACTAGCTGTGCACAGGCTTTTAGGATGTCCAGTGTACCTCATCAACTGTATAATCGGTCGACTAAGGCTATAATTGGGCCATGTGTGGACAATGTGAAACAGGGTGTATACACATCACATCTACTGTGTGGCTACATGTCTTGTGGACAATGTGAAACAGGGTGTATACACATCACATCTACTGTGTGGCTACGTGTCATTGGCCATCCCCAATGGCCATGTGTGCACATGTGTTGGACAAATGTGTGTGATGGCAGTCTATCACACATCTGTGTTGTCCCATATGACATACACCCATAGACGTCAGATATGTCACCATCCACAGGGTTATGCAGAGATTGGGCTGTATGTTTGGTATGTGGGGTATGGGTTATGGGATAGTGTGACAATATTGCAGCCAAAACACTACGTATCTGGGACATGTCAGATGGCACATCACAATGTGTGCACCCATTCCAGGGGCATATAACACAATGGTGACTCCTGTGGGCTGCCCATATCACAGCTGACTGTGTAGTACTGTTTGAGTACCACACGTGTTGTTCCAATGTATAGTACATATGCCTCCATTGTAGAACACCTCCACCGTTGTATGCACAGCTGACCACACATGTAGCAATGACAAATATTGTGATTTCAAGTCGGTGTATTATTTCATTTGTATATATTGCACATTGGTGGCCTGTGTGAATGATGGGTGATGCGACCTGTATATCATGACTGGAACGAACATCAAGTGTGCAAGTGTTAACTGGCCACATGGTGAATAGATCTATGTTTAACATGCCTGATACTGATGACAGTCTCACTTACAACAGACTCATGTTTGTGCGGCACACCATATGTACTTGTATAGGGGTGACACAGCAGTATGAGCATTATCCATGACTGCTGTATGACAGCCACAGGGTGCACTGTGCATGTTAACATTCACCTGTACAATAGCATATAGTATGCACATGTGTGCATACACAGGGTAGCATACTGTAGTATGCAGCATGTGTCCACATACCTTGCATATGTTGTTACATTACATATAACACATGCAACTAAATGGGATATAATAGCCATATGTGCAGTACTGACTTACCAAGCAACTCCAGGCTCATGGGTTGGGAGACACTCACCTCCACAATGGCAGCTAGTGTTTGTGGATGATGTTCTGATGTCCCCAGACTGGCCAGTAGCTCCTCGGTGTGTGTGAGTGGGGGCTGGGTTTGTGGCCCACCACCTGTTCCACCTTGTTCCCTGGCGATTGCAGTGGCACACTGTTTTGCATGTCGTATCAAGTCCGTGCAGTGTCTGCGCACCTGCTGGTAGGTACGGTTATGGCCACCCACAATGTTCACCCTCCTGTGAAGATCAGGTTCAGGTCGTCCCGCTGCTGGGCATGCTGTGGCACATGGCTGAACAACACCTCATAGTTCTCATGGAGGTATGGGATGAGTACATCATCCTCCTGGCGGTTGTACGCTGGCAGGCGTGTATGAGGCATTATCTGTTAAGACATAATGATGGTGACATGTCACAGTTTCAGAGATGTACAGAGATACTGCTGCACATACATTTATGGTAAATCTAGTACATCTGAACAGTTATCTTTGCAAATCATCATGACACTGACACAACTGACATGTTTGTGTCACACACATGTAACACCCGTTATGCATTGGATATCATCACCATATATGTGTCTCACCTCATTACAGTGTTCATACTCCATGTGAATGCTGTCTTGATGTGGGCATGTCTGTTTGCCTGCACTGGTGTTCTTACCTATCTGCACATGCCTGTATGCGTCCACGGTAATGCTGTTGACATTGATGCTGTGTATATGTCACATATCAACACATACACAGCCTTAATGGACTTGAGCAGTGGCAATGCACACATACACATGGAAACATTTACATGCATGTGTTTTGCCATATACATCTACACAGCACTGTACAGCTGTTCAACATCCTGCCATGGATCGCCTGTGTTGCACATGTGATAGACATGGGACAATGGCTAGTCGGATGTCATTCGCAGGGATGGTGATCAACTATAGCATGTACGGGCAAGGTTTCCTAGCTGTATCCAACAGCCATTATGCCACCGCGAGGTGCATCAGTGCCACATTACTGATCCAGACAGTTGATACTACATCTACCATGCGGTCATCACACCATGTATGACAGGGATGACATGTGCAGCTTTGATGGACAGGGTTGCATGGTATGGCAGGAGTATGTCACATGTATGGCACAGGGATCTGTCCAGCATGTGGTGATCCTAGTAGTAGGATGGTGGCTGTCCATGACGTATGTCTTTCAGATCACGATATGGACATGTAGCATGTCCAACATCATAGTGTAGCAAATGTCTTTATGCACGGTAGACAGCATGCTGCATAGTGGAGGTGAGGATTGTGAAGGCTGGTATCGCCCATACATGCATGGCCAATACCCTTAAAGGTGATATGTGATCCAATATTGGTCACCCGAGTGCTGTGTATGCCTGTCCAATGATCTCTGTGCTCTTGAATGGCACCCTGTCATGACATGGGTACCTCGTATGACTACCTAAGGGGCCTGGAGATGTCACCAACTCAGGGAGGTGTACTGCACAGCACCATCCCTTACACAGTGTCCATAATGTTGACCACAGCCTAGGTGGTAGTTAATGGGTACAGGGATATTCACCTAGCGGTGACAATGCTGATATCATCCATCAGAATGTGCACATATGTCACACACCTCACTCACACAGCCCATTCTGTATGTTGTTCACAACACTGAGACAGCTATTGCTCATAGGTCATGGCCATTCACATCCTTACATACACAGATGCCTGACATTTGTCTGTGTGTGGTATGGGCTACAATGAGGGTGGAGTACAACACATTAACCCTGTTTTACTGTAGCTGGCACTGGTGTGATATGCACATGTCACTCTGGCACCTTTTGTAGTTGTGATTCTGTCAACAGGCCACTGGTAGAACACTCCTGTGACATACAAAGGTATTTGTAGTCAAACATCCATACTGTCATGTACATCTGTACTGCTAACATCTGCATTGATAATGGTTCATGGACTTGCAGACCATACTCAGCAGGGTTATAGTGTAGTGCTACCAATTATGACTGTCGTCACCACTTGTGGGTTGATATTATCCAACACCCTATCTGTATTGTATGTTCATGCTCAGCACTTGTTCAGAACTTGTGAGCACTTCATGAGCTACTGATTAATATAGCACCCATTCCACACCATTTCTCACAGCTACACTGTCTGTCCTTACATTTCCAGCTTGTGTACAGTACAACAGCTGTTGTACACATATAACTCTCATATCTTGTGAGACATGGTTGTATATGCAGGCATGTCCAATTGTCACGTACCAGTGCTATTGCCTGTCTATATGATGAATATGTCATACATGTGGCAATAGAGCAATTGTCTCATGTACACAGTCAATGCTCACCTCCCAACATACGACACTACAGCCTGTGGGGGATGCACATATGCAGCCCTGCTGGGGGTAATGCTGTCACCAACCCTGACTGCACCTGACAGTCATGTGGGGATGTGTAACATTCGCAACACACCCCACTCATCACATAGTCTCACAAGATCTCCACCACAGGCCACACATACGAGGACAACTTGTGCAGTACCTCTCCATACTCTGTGTAAGCACCAAAGGCAGCCCCCATCACCAAACACAACAACACCAACTTATAGCCCACAGACTCTTGTGTGCCCATCACATACAGCCAATAGGGTGTTATAACATACACAACACACCTGTCATAGGTGACTCTGTAGACGGTCACACTGCTGTTCCACTCAGCAGGCTACACAATGCGATAGTCGCTTACATCTTGCTGTCGGGTAACTGGTTCTGCAACATAACCTATGCACCCATGCCACACCTCACCTGGTGCAATGTGACTGTCATTCTTTATGTTAGTGTGACTGCACTGAGATGCAACTTCACAGACTATGTGTGCAGGGACATGCAATAGCTCACCAGTCTTGTAGCCCTAAAGGTGTAGGCCAAGCCCTGGGGAGCATTATGCATTAATGCGGACCTGATACTACTGTACAATGACTGACCATGTCACTTCAATAGTTGCCTATCCTTCTGCTGTCATTCCACAGGCATCTGGTATCTGTCCACTTTGACTGACATGGTCAAACAACACAATGCTTTGGCACAGATGACCTGCACCTGTCAGCCCTGGGAGTACAGATCACATGTAAGGCTCTTGCTGCTTCTATACTGCCTGTCTTGCACAGTTTCCAATAACAGTCACCACCAGAATGGGAACTGGCAAGCAAAACATGGGGTCATGAGACGCAATGCTTGACATCTTCATCTCTGACGCACGCAGGCAAGGCACTCCTTATAATGCACCACTTCAATATCTCTGCAGTGACTGGGACCTGCCCCTAGGCTCTGCAGAGCACACCTGCAATGACAGGTTATACACAGACCATACCTTTCAGGCATGTACCTGGACCGGCACACCCACGGCTGAGGTGTTCCCATATTCCACTATGTTGTGCACACATCCTGGCTAGTTACTTAGCACAATGCATCAGAGGTGCTCCACGTACAACTAACTGTGTCCAGAACTGCTATACACATTGTAACAAGCTATGGATTCAACAACATACCCCACGGTTACCAGACCTCATTTGTTGGTGTACTGGACAGTAGGACTCAGACAGATACTACTGATGTGAGACTGACACTACCCCACACTTCACTGGGCTAGCCACTCGTACCGACACATTAGGCCAACGCTGTCCGCGATTCATAACCTCCACTCGGCTGGATCAACCCATACACACCATCTCCAATTCCAACATTATCCTTGACATGGACACTACTAACATGTGACTGGTGTTCCACACCCGGGGTTATCCCCTCATTGGTAGATTCTGAACATATGCTAATCACCCTTGTTAGCCACATCCCGGCACCACACCCTTCACGGCATACACAGTACATGAGTACTACAACACCTACTACAAACGTCTTATGACAGCGGTAGTTAACGTCATGACACCCGTGCAGATGGACAATGCACATACAAATGCTGAAACATACCCCAGTGTACTTCATTAGCAGGTAAACGACTGCATGGATCATGCTATTCCACACAGAGCCATGATGGTACCCACCAGATAACAGATGCCACTCTGGGGGTCCAGTTCCATGGACATAATTTACAACAGGTGGAGGCTGTTGCACAGTGGTGTACAATCCCATGGGTGGGGTAGCTCACTGGTCAGCCTTGGTAGGGCCACGGGATCCCTCATCACATACTCCAAAACTAGCTATGTAAACATTACTGCGACACATTCCGGGGTGTACCACAAGGCATTATGGTGGTATGTCAGTAGTCATTGGCAATACCCACATCTGCTCTCACATACAACAGTTACTCAGGAACATTACAGAACCAGGTGATATTGGCAACATGCTGGTGGATGGATTCAATGCTAACATTACACTCTCTCACTCCCTACAGGGCCACAATCCATGCAGGAACATGGCGGTGTCACTGTGGTCATATCTACACAGTACTAACCTGCACTCTATATGTCCTGGGACACTGGCCCCATGTGACCTTCCAAAATCCCAGGCTGTGATGTCCACAAACCTCTGAATGACATGTCTCCCCACTAGGCCACCATATTCAGTAATAGCCTTGTATCAGACATTGTGGCCCCTGAATGGCACACAGAAACAGTTATCACACTCCACACAGGTGGCGCCACAATGCACGAGTGGGATTATTGCCCTACACATCTGACTGGACTGTTCTGCACGGCTATTGGGCACATCATCATGGATGTCATTCACAGAGACATTGTTGGGCTCCGGTCCTTTGATGCCACCCAGGTTGGACTTGTTAAGGCCAGAGCATGGCTCCTACACCTGGTGGACTCCTTTCATACAGTTACCAGGGTAGTTGATGATGGTACAGGGGTCCACACAGCCTACATTATCCTCTCACTGCCTTTCAGCACCGTTCTCCATTCTGGTATTGACAACATACACATCCACCTGCACATCGAACCCCACAGGGTCAGAGTTGCTGGAGCCATGTCAGACTCAAAGCCCGTCACAAGTGGTGTCCCACAGGGCTCAGTCCTGGGTCCACTCTTGTTCGGCATCTACTTTTCTGAAGTACAAGCAAACACAGGAGGGTTATGGCTGACAAAGTTTGCAGATGACTGCAAACTGGGCGCCATAGTCGAAAACACATCTGACACAGATATCCTTCAGAAGGGCCTCACAGAAATGGATAACTGGTGCCAGAGCCATGGCCTAAAGTTAAATGCCAAGAAATGCATAGTCATACCCTTCGGGAAAAACAAGGTTACCCTAGCTACCATATAGGTGGCAATCCACTGAGCACAGAAGAAGTCATCAGGGATCTGGGGACCCAGGTTGACAGTAGCCTTTCGTTTGACACTCATGTTGCTAAAGTAGTTAGGAAAACCTTCTACATTGCCCACCTGATCATGAAGGATTCACATCTAGATCAAGGGAGGTCATCGCCCCCTGTACTCATCACTCATTAGACCTATGATTGAGTACAATGCCCCATTCGAATGTATCTGACCAAACACCTGCAGCAGCTGGAAAGGCCCCAAAGTTCCTCACCAAAAGGATAAAGGGTCTCAAAATATGTCTTATGCTGCCCGACTGAAAGAACTCCAGCTCTATTCTGTCTCATACCGCTTGCTCAGAGGTGACCTGTGCCTGACATATAAGGCCATGTCAAACCCTGATTTGATGAATATGCTTCACCTCAAAAAATCTAGATCCCTCAGAACCACAAGGGTGGGAGACTTAAACCTTGACACAGTTATTAATAGAACATGCTGGAGGGACAGATTCATCACCCAGAGACTCCCTATGCTGTGGAACAAAATCCCGTACATGTGAGGCAGAGCACCTCGCTGGCCTTGTTCAAGAGGAATCTTGACCAATGGATGGGGGATCGCAGATATACCCCAGGGATCACTTCAGTGTCACTGCTTGACAGAGGCACAGCAAAATAATAGGCATAGTTTTATTCAAACTAAAGGGGTGGCGAAAGCCAAATAACTACGGGCTAGGCTTATAAATGCCCTTGGGCAGATAGCCTAGTATGAACCTATGAACCTAAGTGGCTCATGGACAGGACACACACAATGAGGTTAGCATACCATAGTACCTACTGTATTTCAGTTACACTTGGCATACCACAGTCATCAGTCATAGGGCCCCTCATGTTCGGCATATGCTTCCCTGAGGTACAGGCTAGCACAGAGGGACTTTCCCTGCCTAGCTTTATAGACCACTGCATACAAAGTGCCATGATTGATCCACCAGCTGATACTGACTCCATCCATAAGGGTGTCACTGTGACGGATACCTGATATCAATATCATGGCCTCAAGCTGCATGACACAAGGTGCATGAACATCCCGTTTGCATTACACCATTCACCCACTGACTATCACATAGGTGGTAGTCCCCTACATACATGTCACATTGTATGCATTTGTAGTACACACATATGTCGCACCCACTCCTGTGATTACCATATTGCCACTGTGGTGTGGATATCCTTCTATGTGGCCACACTTATCTGTACTGGGTGTGTAGCTGGTACATAGGCACCCATTGTACCTCTGAACTCCAGACGTCTACACACATTCAAGGGTACAACACCCCGTTTAGGTTGTACCTTACACAACAGCTACGGCTTTACATACCACAACATTAACACGCCATGATGTTTATTGAGCTCCGACAGTTAAAGTATGCGGCTGAACTACAGACACCACGTCTGTACACATTTGCATACTACATACTCAGGGGTGACCTCTGCTGAACAGACAGGGCCCATGTCCACAATATTAATGGATATACTCCACATACACGACATAAGCAAAAGCTACTGTGAGCAACATGCTCATGGATATGTGCACACACGCAACGATGAGTGGGATGTGCTTGAAGGTTACATTCCCAAACCGGACACTCACCATGCTTTGGAACATGATTCCTATGTACATCACACAGGGACACTCAGTAGCACTGTTCATGTGATACCTCACTTGGTGGATGGGAGACACATGTATGCCAGGGATCACTGCAGTGGCTGTACTGTGCAGAGGTGCAGGTAACACATGGCTCTGCTGTTCACAGGACACTACCCTAGAGAGGTGCCACTGGTGTGAACACTGTAGTTGTGCTTACACATAGACTTGCCAGACTGCATAATACCCCACTATGAACCTGTGAAGCTATTACATGTCCTTTGTGCATGGTTACTTGAGCAGCCCCTCCATTTAGATTAGCTATGATGCTATTATGTCCCGTGCCTACAAGCCATATGTATCCTGTTATTGTACATGCCAATAGACGATACCTTTGGTATGCATGATATGCCTGTTATGCTGAGTAGCATATCTGATATATCTACCTACACTACTATACATTACACATATTTTACATAGTATTCCATAATGCAAAGCATATTTGCACAGCGGGACCACCTTAGACATGTCATTGTCATTATATACCCATACATATGCCTACTGTGACAGTATATCAACATATACTATCCCCTGCTATGGCACGTACTTGCTGGACATACCCTACCACTGACGGCGGGTGGCATGGAATTTTTCTGTTTAAAGCCCTCATGTAGCATCCCTTGTGGTGTCTGTGATGTTTACCTTGTGGCCCACTGCTGGATGCACAATTTCTACAAGTGTTAGTATGCTCAGCAAGACATCACTACATAAATACCTTTTCCCACTTTATGCATTGCGGACACTTTTAATTAATGCAAACCAGGCTATACATACACTAAATAATTAATACAAAACATGTTATACATACACTAACATACTGAGTGTTCTACATACGTCGTTATCATTCTTGACTTTCATCTCTATCTCTCTTACACTGTTTAAACAGTTCTATGGTATGAGCATATGGTTTGAATATCTGGCAGGTCATCCTTATATACGTCGATACCTGTAACATGTGGTATCCTGCCACCAATTGGTGTTCCTGAGTGACTTATTACTTGCACATCAGCTGTGCAGCTACTCCATTCGCCAATTACACGGCAACAGTGGGGTATAATTGAATTCTCCACTTGGGCGTTGCCCATTTGCCCTACCTTCGGGGAGACTGCCTGTATTGTGTTTTGTTGTGTGTAATTGCAACTGCTATGTGTAGAGACACGTATAGTTTGGATTCATGTCCCACGTGGAATGTGTGTGATGTCTAGAATATGTGGTTCTACATGTGAGTGTACCTGTCATCCCAACCTTCTGATAATGGACTATTGCAAACAAAACCTGTAACATCGCCGTTTGTTCCATTATACAACGGCTACAATTTTGCATGGCGCCTTTAAATGTGTCTCTCACAAGGTATGTTAACGCTTCTGCAGATGTAATTGACTGACTGGATGTTTGTGCTGTAATTACAGTCTGTATTGCATAGTTTCTAGTGTGGGGGATGTAGGTGGGTGTACGTAGCATATACAGGTTTGTGGGGCTTGCATTTGTACATATTCCATATATATGTGTGTGGGCTCCTTCCCTAATTAAAGAGCTATCAGTTAGTAGACTTATGTTATGGGATTATACATTGGGCTTTTGTTAATTGGTTTCTATGTAGTATGCAGGTGAGGTTGATACTTCCCATACCTCCGGAATTACAGTGATATGTAAAGGGATATTTCTAAATGACAGCTATCCCGTGTATTTCTGTCCCAGATATTTGCAGTCATTGCAGTTGTGTTGGTGACAGAACCTCTTTGGCATGGGTTGCCACCTTTTCATATGGCCATTGTTGGACACTTGCGGGACACACATTGGTGTTTACAGGCCGACACATAGCCACGGTCAGTACACAGGATAGCACATACTTTTATCCTCAATACATACTTATTGTTGTGGGACTTTGGCTACTTATCATATTGCATGTAACATTTACGTTTCTTACATACAGGCATAACAATTTCATGCAACTATTACATAATATATGGGACATAATAATGTCCTACAATCTCGGACAGTTGCACTTTGTAATGTTTTATGTCAGGACACGACTGCCCAGGGAGGGGTGTCCCTCCTAATGTGGGACAGGTGGTAACCGTATGCCTACGGCTAGCTATACCCACACCTACTGTAATGATCTACCTCCAAGTTGGCACTAACAGACAAACGATGTGGACACACACACACACACATTACAGTCACACGGAAACAAACACAGCACCCTCAACACACACACACACACACACACACACACACACACACACACACACACACACACACACACTACGGCACTCACAAGCACAGTTGAACACAGTAATTACGTGGACTGCAACACCGGCAGCGGTAACTAAATGTCCATTCATATCGTCATAATATTACTCGTGGTTCTACTGTTCCAGTACTGTGTTCTTTCAGTCTTTCAGCCTCGTGGTTAGGCGTGTCGGTATGTGACACATTCCATAGTTAGCGGTATCCTATTTATTTGTACCTCCAGGGTTTTATGAATGTCGTTGCCCTATCTATATATTTGCAGATATTGGTGAATCCGTATATGTCAACATATATCACTCTATCGCCCTTTCTCTCTGTATTATATATATGTATATATGTATGTGTATGTATATATATATATATATATATATATATATATATATATATATATATATATATATATATATATATACATACACACACACATATATATATATATATATCTGACTGGGAAAGTGACAGGCAAGCTACACCTTTCATTGTGTACTTGTCGGTGTATACTGTTTCCTGGACTCGTTTGTGTCTGTACCTGTCACATTATACACCTGCCGTAGGTTAGGGTTACCACCTGTCCCACTTTGCGAGGGACAGTCCCTCTTTGGGCAGTTGTGTCCTGCAAAATATTTGTAAAAATGGCAAATGTCCTGAGATTTTAGGACAAAATTATTTCCTATAGTTTATGTAATGGTTGCATAAAACAGTTATTCTGTATCTGAACCACCTAAATGTTATAAGAAACAGAATAAGTAACTAAAACATTACAAGAATAAGCTTTTATCTAGGCAAAAGAGTGAAGTTCTGATTTTTGTACTGGCTGGGTGTATGTGTCGGCCTGCAGAAATCTGAAGTATGTCGAACATTGGTCATTTGAAAAGGTGACAACCCTACCGTAGGTACATCTTGGCTACCATAGTGTTAGGTGATTGTATACATGATTGCGTGTTCTACTCCTGGCAGTGGTCGTTTTACCCTTCAGAGCAGGTGCTATTAGTACAGGGGGGAATAATGCTGGTTTCACCTGTTCTGGACATCATTGACCATGATCTGCGTGATATTCGGAGAAGCTTAGCCCTGTTTCGCGCATATCCGTATAGTCATATTTAAACGACGCTTATCAGCAGTGGGCAACGCATATTCCCACTCACGTGTGCTAAACATGATCTGATGACCTGCATCCGACATGCATTACTCGTGCCTTCGGGATTACGTTACATCCCTTGCAGGACGTGGGACTGGGAACATGCACGATGGTCACTGCATTTACCACTTGGCCATCTGGGATTTGTACACATGTTATGTCATTTTGTATGTGGAGTATACTACCGCTGTTACTCCATACTGCACTCACATGGGTAACTCAGTTAGTTTACATATTGATGTGTCCAGTTAATGGTATGTCCATGTGATGTTTACTGGATGTGCTCCAGCATTGGGTATGTATATCACAGTGAGCCACACACGATAATGTGCTACCCCTTCAAACGACCATAGGTGGATCATGCTGGGGTGACGAATACCTGTCATGGGTACACCCCATGCCTTGATACAACATCCATGCTTACATTATGTGGAGCCCCTCATTAATGCAGCAGGGAATCCGTGCAGAATGTGTGCAGAGCAGTGCTTACACACATGTGATCCCACGATTGCCTCTGCTCCACGAAGCGACAGTTGGTTACTCGATGTTGTGGCGACAGCAGACACTGTTTGCCTTGTTTGATGTATGGCCTCTGACAATCGGGTGTGTACCTACCGATGTACCTGGGAACCTATACACACAGCACCAACATATGCTGATAGGCGCATGTACTGTTCAGGTGTTGACATTCCATGTTCCAATAGCTGTTCTGTGTACAATGTTTGAGGGCTGCCTATGTAGGATTCACACAGTGGGCCACCTATACATTACAATTTACAGGTGGTCGTGTGTGTGCCATCCATTTTACTGTGTGTGCAGGTGGAGAGGTGTGTCAGTCCGTAGGGGCCTACACTGTCAGAGTATGTGCTATACATTCCCTCTTTGCCAAGGCATAGGCATATTGGGCATGCCTCCGTCTGCCTACTGGGGCTGGCACAGTGTGTTCATGGTCTGAATCCCTCTGTGTCTGTGATGGCCTTGGCAATTGCATTGGGCTATGAGGGCCTTCACCATTTTGTCCCTGCTGCAGCTGCTTCTGCAGGATCATATTATGTAGCATGGCACATACTATGAAGATTTGGGCACACGTGCCTGGAGAGTACTGCAAGGCTCCACCAGATGTGTCCAAGCAAGGGAACCATGATTTCAGCATCCTGAACACATGCTCTATGATCATTCTGGTTTGTGCATGTGCCTCATTATGGTGTTCTTGCATGGGTGTGTGTGCATTTCTGATGGGAGTCATCATCCATGGCTCCAGTGCATAGCCAGCATCCCCCAGAAGGTAGCCATGTGGGATGTCCCCCCTGACAAATACCTGATACAGCTGTGGGGCATGCCAGATATGTGAGTCATGGTAGCTTCCAGGGCTGCCAGCACACACATCCATGATAATGCCCTGGGCATTGCACACAACCTGGCAGTTGATGGAGTGGAATCCCCTGCAGTTTATGTAGCGCCTACCATGCTCACTGGGTGGTGACTTGATATGTATGTGCGTGCAGTCTATCGCACCCAGTACCTCCGGGTAGTGTACCACATGGTGGAAGTGACGCATATTGCTGGCCAACTCCTCCTGAGTTCGGGGGAAGTATATATGCTCATTGTCATGTAGTAACATGGCATCCAGGAACTGGTGTCGTACCCTGGATGCTGATGCCTGTGAGATCCCCATTATAATCTCCAGTTGGCCTTTGAAAGGTACCTGTGGCTAGTATTCGCAAGCTTACACATACCTTTGTATCAACTGGGATGGGTTCCCCTCTGTTGTTTCTGGTTCTCTGGCGTGGCCGGCACAGCTCCACTATTTGCTGTAAGATGTCCCTGTCCACCCTGTAATGCTCTACTATCTCCAGATCATGTAGCCCCTGGTAGGTTACCCTTGGTCTGAACACTCTTCTCCTCCTCTGGGGCCTGCGGTGGTTGTCGGGATCATCCTCCGCAACACCGTCAGTCTCTAACACATGGTGATGAATCACAGCTATGGCAGCTCCCAACATGTACATTTTAAAAGTTCCCCATGTGTTTACACCTATGGTGCAGTGTTTGGGAATAAACAGGTGTGTGTAGGGTGCTTTCACACTTTATACTATTGTGCTGTGAACACCGATGATGTCATATGGGGTGTATGTACAATCGTAGCTACAGGGTATCTTATGTGTTTTACTACAGGAACTACTATTGTGGTGCCTTTGGTGTTGCATTACATCTGGCTGCTGTGGATTACCTCTTTCCCTTCCCTTTACATTTCTGCACATTTCACCTACCATTTTCTGGCATACATCCAGCAGCCTGCTTTCATTTGTACTTTCCTAGACCTGGCATATCTTGCATAATGTGTGCTATTGCCGCTCTGCTGTCGGTTTGCTTTGCTCTGCTATGACAGTTCTCCTATCTTTGCAATCCAATACCTCCCCTCCTTTCTTTGCAATCCAATGCCTCCCCTATCCTGTTTTGCAGGTTTCTGCAAGCAGACTTGTCAGCTGCTGTTGATTGGCCGCTGTGAGTCGATAGGTGTTAATTGCTCAGTTGTACTCCAATTACCCTACTTCGTATTTCCTTCTTTTCTTCCCCTGACCTTCCTGTTTGTGCTATTGTTCGCGGCCCGTGCATCCGCTTACCGGGTTTCAGGCACATTTTCATCCCCGTACACATGCACTTTCGGGCACCATATGTGCTCTCAGCTAAACGATTCTATACCTACCTCCCCACCCCTGTCCTGCAGCTTTGCTTAGCAATGGCCAGGCCATATACCTACCTCCCCACCCCTGTCCTGCAGCTTTGCTTAGCAATGGCCAGGCCAGATTTTCATTGCTCCAATGTACTTATAGCTACAGTGGCACACCCCTCTGCTGATGCCATGTATCACCTCTGAGCCACTCCTCTGTGTTATAGCGCTGCACCGTATGGTGCATCCTTCATCTGGTGGGACATTTGCAATTCAGTATTACCTGCCTCATTTGCATGGCATTGACTACTAATTCATAGTTAGCATACAAACACTGTCACAGACCCTTAGCAACCCTTGCACTTTGGTTGTGGTGTACCATGCATACCATTGAGTATTATGGTGAAATCCTGATTTGTATTACATTGCGATTTTATGACATTTGTATATATTTTCTTTGTGTTCCAGTTTGCGCACACATGCCCTGCGGTTGTACTGTGCGTTACTATGGACATGACATTGAATGTTGTTTTTTAGGTGTTTTGCATCTTTTCTTACACCATTGGCTGTGTATTTAGCCATTGGCATATGTTAACTTTATAATAAATGAGTCTGGTCCGCTTCCATAGCTCCGATGTTCTGTTTGGGAAAATGTAAACCGTGTTTTTTGGTTTACATTTCTGTGGGCTTACGCTGCGCCTGCACCACTTCATGAATCGCTATATGCCTTCATTTGCATGCTGCGACACTGCGCATGGGGTGATTAGCATACCTAAGCCGAGAGCTGCACAGTTCTGGTGTATGCCAGTAGTGCATGTGGAATTGGATCATACCTGAATCGCTCGGCGGCCATATTTGGCGTTATACCACCTACGCTACACCTGCACCTGGCGCAAGCTTCATGAATCCCGGGGTATATGTAGCATTAGCAATACAGTTAATTCCTGAAAGATGCATTCTTAAAGAAATAAACTCATGTTTAATCATTTTTTTATGGTATCCTAAAAAGAATAGAGTTGCTCTAACTCATCACATTAGACCCTGGAAACAAGGAGGATTGAACTTCCCAGAAATAGAAACTTATATAAAAGCATCTGTGCTTAAAACTACAATAGACTGGATAAACCAAAATTATTTTGCCAACTGGAAAGAATTAACAACGGCTATATTAACAAATGAATTTAATCTGTTAAAAATATTTTTAACAGACAAATCAAACACACCCTAGTACATACTATGCATAAGTATACAATATAATATAACAAAACCTTCTAAAACAACACTGATTAATCATTACATTAATTCCTTTAGGAAACCTATCAATGCAAACATAGATCTAAAACTTTGGTATGACCTTTTAACCCAATTTACCATCACTAAGCACTTTCCTCACAAAATATATAGGAAAACAATAACCTCCTGGGAACAAAATGGATTCTTATACTGGTTGCAATGTGTAAATAAACTGAATGTTTTAGATATACATATGATAAAAACTGCTTCCAATATTCCAGCACAGGACTGGTTAACAATACAAAGCATTCTAATGTACACTCAAGATTTATGCAGATTAATAATTCCTCATTTAAAGATATTCCAAATCTAATAAGTTTTCTGTATGAATTTATATATAATAGTTGTGAAAAGAAAAATTCCATTTCAAATCTATCTAAAGAGTTAATAACATATAAAACAATTCCCAAACCATCATACTGGCAGTGCTTAAAAGGTCAGTCATTGCAATTAACAGAAGAAATTAAAACTAACATCTTACTATCAGTTAATTACACCTCTAACACACAGTACTGGAAATATTTAACTGGAAATACTTACATAGAGCATTTTTAACACCAGATAGAATTAAAAAGATCAGTACTACTACAAATGTTTTTTGCTGGAGGTGTGAAAAGTCAAATAAAGCAGACTGGATTCATATTTTTTATGAATGTAATAAAATTAAATCATATTGGAATGGAATGAATCATTTTAACAAGCTTTAGTTAATGAATCCTGTATCTTAACTAAAGTATTGATAATTCTAAATGTAAATGAAGGTTCCTTCCTGAATAAGACAAATATATATTTGTTATGGACAATACTTGCTGTATCTAGGAAATGCGTAACCAGAAGGTGGAATTCAAATACACCCCCGACCTTGGAAGAATTTTACACTTTACTGAAGACAACTGCATTGATGGAAATAATCAAAGAACTACAAATCTATCCCAGGCCATTGGTAAATAATCATTGAAAGAAAGTTATATCTTTGTTGGACACTCTGCAATAATCAATATTGTATCTCTGATAACTGATCTGTTAATTCAATATTCAATAACATAGAGTGTATATAATTGAAAGTCAGGCTATTGTAAATATTGGATATAGTTTAAAATGATATTTAAAAATATGTAAATGTTATTTTAATTGAAAATAAAAAAAATATTTGAGGAAAAAAATAATTTTATATTTTACAGATGGTTGTATTATATCATCAGGGACTAAAATTTCCACTTTGCTCAGAATAAAACCCTCTAGACAAGCATACGTATATTATAATCCCCCCCTTTTCAGATTAAAAAATATAGAGTTGATAATTTAGAAGGAGCAAATAATATACTTGCAGAAATAGGCAATGTTGGAGAGAAAATTAGTTCTTAGGATTAGTTAAGTAATGTTGAATTATGAGGAGGGGGTAAGTAAATATACTTTAACTATATCCACATTACTTTAAGTTATGGCTTATAGAGCTTGTATATTACCTTAATAATCAACCATATTGAGTTGTAAATACACTACTAGATACATATGACAAATATGTGAACATAAGTTTGAGTTAAAATGGTGCTATTAGTATAGTTTATACTGATGCTTTTCTTTTTCTAGTATATAACTAAAAAGAAAATATATTTTATCATATCAAATGAATATCAATAATACTAAACATGCTGATTGGTATACATCTCAATATTTTGACTATATATTTTATAATGCATACTAATAAGAAAGTAGTCTGTTTAAGATCGGTAGGTTATTTATAATATTTCAGACTTATTCACTAATCTGTCTAATGTGTTAAGGAGAGAAGTCATTCAGTACTAATTTGGTTAATTTAAACTGAGCTTAAGGCAATAGGCCTAAAAAGGGATAGGCTAGTGATTTCAGTGATGGATGAGGGAGGTTTAGATTACTATGTCATCAAACCGGGAATTACGTTTTCCATTTTAGGGGATGTAAATAGTTTTTTATAGTATTGTTAGCAACTATGTTGTGTTTTATGTCCATAACAGCATCTACTGTTTCCATTACTATCTTAAAAATGTCTGTTTATAATCGCATTTCCTTAAATGTGAATGGTCTCAATAATTCTATAAATAGAGGTAGCTTAATTAAATATTTAAAAGTAAATAAAGTTCATATTGCTTTTTTACAAGAAACTCATCTAATAAAAAAAAAGATTTAGATAGATTGATCTTTAAAGATTACTGTATACTTGTGGAATCACATTACTACTCCAAGAGGAGAGGCACTTATCTTATAGAAGAAAATATTAGCAAGTTGAGTTTAGTGGTTTTGCAGATAAAGAAAAGATAATTTGCTTTTGCTAATGCATACTGGATTCCAACTATTGGTACCAAAAATGCAACAAAGTATTTAGATATAATTTCTTCATTTTCAATGGGTGAGATGATTTTAGCTGGTGACTTTAACTGTATTCTTTCTTCAAGAGACACCACTAAAGATAGGAAACCTGCTTTAACAGCTGCTGCTAAAATGATTGAATTATTTAGTTGATTCCATAACTTTTAAAGATATTTATGAAATAAAACTGCCAAGTTCATTAAATTTCACACATTATTCATGCAGGTTTAGTACACAAACAACTATTGACAAGGTTTTTATCTCCGATAAATTGTTTTCTAAGGTAGATGAAGTTTCAATAATATATTGTCCTTTGTCTGACCACAACACTATATCCTTTAATTTTAATATCAAATTTAATGATCTGATTTACTGACAAAGAATTCCAGCCTACATTGTTAAAATTAACGGGTTTAAAAATCAGTTCTTAAAATTATTAAACCTGTTCTTAGAGCTTAATAGCAAAGAAACTTTGGATGTCACATTGAAAGCATGCCTATATGGAAGAATCAAAAGTTGGTATTTAAATAAGAGAAAGGAGTGAGATAAAGAATTAATTTTCCGGTAAAAATTAATACTTTAAAGCTACATATAAAAGTCAGCGATATTAGTACAAACACAGAACTGAAAAAGTTAAATAAAAATATGTGGAAATATTGAATCAAAGTATCAATAAATTTAGAAAAACTTAAATTGCAGTCATACTCGGTTAACCCAAAAAACTTGCATGCACTAGCAGTTAAGATCCAAAGGATTAAAAAAATACCAATCATATTGAAGAAATAACATATAAAGTTGGGCATAAAATTAAAAGTGCAACAGACCTAAAAGATATTCTAGAAGTCCTCAGAATGCATTATGAAGCAGTAAATAAAACCAGCTCTTCTGCAGAGAATTCTGAACTGTTAAATAGTTTTCTGAAAGAAAATATAAAAAATAAATTGACTAAAGAACAAAATATTAAATAAACCAATATCTTTTAGTGAATTAAAACATCAAATTAAAAATCTAAAAAATAATAATGCTACTTGCTTAGATGGATTAATCCCTGAGATATATAAACTACTCCCAGATAATACTTTAATAATAATTTTATTAAAAGCATTTGATGGTTTCAAAAGTAACTCAATTAGTTTCCCACTTGGAAATACGCTATGATATCCCCCATTCTGAAGCAAAATAAAGATGCAAAGTTATGCTCTTCTTCTAGACCTATCTTGCTTCTAAATGTTGATTACAAAATTTTCATATATGTATTTGTGAAAAGATTGAATCAAATAATGTCTAGACTTATTGGGATGATCAGACATGTTTCATTCTAAGAAGGAAAGTTCAGGATAATGTCATTAAACTTTTCACATTGCTATAGCTAATAAGAAGAAAGAGTTTTTAGTTATAAGTTTAGATTTAGACAAAGCTTTTGACTTCATAAACTGGATATATTTATTTAAAGTACTAAAAGAATGTAACTTTTCAACAGATTTTATTGACCTAATTAATAGATTATATGAGAATTCAATATCACATATTAAAATTTGATCTTTTTTATTTAGTCCCCTTAAAATACTTAAAGGCACAAAGCACGGTTGCCCTTTGCTCCTCTGTTATATGCTCTATCACTTGAGTCTTTTGCAAATTTTATTAGAGCAAATTCAATGGTAAAGGGTTTCTATACAGATAAAAAGTTTGTGCTAAAATACAACTTTTTGCTGATGATATTTTACTGACAATTGGATATATTGATTTGTGTTTAGAGCATATTCATATTAATGCATTAAAGCTATCTGAGAAAACTTCTTGTCTAACTTTTAAACATAATAAAACCGAAGATAAACAAGAAAATAAGTGGGCCATTAAAAAACATAAGTTTAATTGGGAAAATCAGCAATTTAAATATTTAGGTGTAATTATAAAATCTAATTGGCATGAAGCTACAACAGTAAATTATAAGTGTTTAATACACTTAAGGAAACATTTAGAAGATGGGAGTAAAATGTTTTTCACAATGGAAGCTAGACCTATTTGATAAAGATGATTATATTACCAAAAATTATTTTTCTTATTAAATCTTTGATTGCTTTTCCAGCAAAAAATTAAACAGATAAATTATTTTATTACTTAAATTTTTAAGGCATCCACAAAAACTGTGAATAGCTTTCGAATGGCATTTTAGAAACTGGGATGATGGCAGAATTGGATTTCCAAATGTTGAATATTATGCTAAATCATTCATTATTAATGTAATAAGTTATTGATTAAACCCTAGATACACATATTTTTTTTGTCTTTTATAGGTGATTACAGGGCATTTTCTCCTTGAAGACCCCCCACTCCAGGACATAAAAATAGATTTCAACCGCTCGCTTGTTATGGGACAGGTCTCAGACTAAAAGAAAATGAACAAGGTTACCATTTCAAGCTTTTCACATAAGTGAATACTGTTGTATACATAATCAGAAATTAGAGCATTTTTTCTCTAATTGTATGGTGTGCATGACAGGGGTCCCAAAATTGACCTCAAACTAAGCTCCAGTCAGTATCTGGTTAACGTAAATTCCTCATAGTCACCACTACATGGCACTACCTGCCCATATTTCAGCCTAATATTTTACAGTAACTTATTTATCCCAGTTAAATAATTGCTGCAAACTTATTAAAATACCTACTCAATCCTATTAATTAGGTTTAGTGCACAGTCACCCTCATAAGTGTATTATTGATAACCCCACTCAGTAAAGTTAAATGTTTGATTCGCATACCTTTCCTTAGTCCTCCACTGATAGTTTTTTCACTCTCAGCCCTGCAGGGGCAAGCCCGCTCCATTCGCTCTGCTCCCCTACCCTGCCCCCACTATCTCTAGCTTTATACATCACAGGCCACCCCTTCCAACCTCCTCATAGGCTCTAAACCCCTGAGTTCATCATATCCCACACCCAAAACAACTACAACCCTCCTACATCTCACATCATGCACACACTAACTCTACTATTAGTAACATCCCTAACCTTCTTTAACCTACTTACTCTCTACCACCTCACTTCTCACAACACCACACTACAACTAACAGCAACAAAAACTACAGCATACATATACCATAACTCATTCCAAAATAGTTACTCTGATATTTCACAATAACTCTTCAATCAGAGTCACCACCACTTTCAAGACTATGCTGCATTTTAATATACCTTAAATGAAACAATTATACATCTCATATGCATACTCCATACTTAACTACATTTTATCCACAATCCAAACCACTATCTTCACATTATTATGCCAAAGTGGAGATATTCATCCAAACTCTGGACCCTCTCCCACCCAACATGTTAACAACTCTACATCACTCTCAGTGAAAACACCAAAAGACCTTTGCATAGTGACGTTTAACATCTGTAGTAGCTGCAACAAAGTATCTGATTTCCATGCATGGCTTACACAGTATGCATCTGATATAGTTGCTCTAACAGAAACTTGTGTCAAACCCCAGATACCAGACTCAGAAACACTTCCTCCTGAATATCAAATATTATGAAAAGATAGATTTCATAAGAAAGGGGGAGGCCTAGCATTAATACACCATAACCACTAAAACATAATACCCCACCCAAAAATAGTTCCCACCTTCAATAATATGGTAACTCTATTAGCGTCACTATTTTTCAACAACCATAAATATCTATTGCCACCATCTATATTCCTCCAGGTCCCAATATCCTAGCATTAGAAAACTTCCTGTCATGGTCTAACCACTACATTTCAAATGAAACTATCATCCTCAGTGACACTAATATAAATTGGCTTAAACTAACATCAAACAACTCCACAAACTCCATCAATCTGTTCAAATTTACACAACTTATACAAACCCCAACACACACACAACAATCACCCTGAATCCATCCTAGACTGGATATTAGTATCCCACCCACAATACTACTCCAATCCCAACATGCTTCCTAACACCCTAGGTGACCACTTACCAGCCCTGTTACACAGAGCATCAACCTCCACCTCAAGTATTCATGCATACAAATATACCAGAAATCTAGCCAATTTTAGCCAGTCTCACTTTTGCAACCTATTACAAACACTAAACTGGAAGCCACTGAAATATATTTCCTTAGATGAAGCAGTACATTATTTCAATACTGTCTTACTAGACACCCATAACTCTATAGCCCCCATAAGAAAAAAGAGAGTTAAACATAACCATGCTCCTTGGCTATTTAAGTCAACCAAACAACTACTGCTTAATAAAGACCAAGCATGGTACAAAGGGAAAAAACATAAGACCCCACCCAATGAAACCGCCTTCAAAATACTTAAAAATAAAGAAAAATAGGCCATTAATCAGGACAAAAAGATTTACCCCAGGATTCAATAAACTCTGTTCAGGAATAGTGCTATTCCTGCAAGGAGTGAATCATGTCTGTGTAGCGTTTGCATTAACAGCAGCGCACCTTGCATATTCATGGAGGTGCACTGGTGTTAAGGCTACAAGGGCACAAACACTACTGAGTACAGGGGGTTTGTTTAAGTAGTGCATGTACACCTGACATGCCCCTTGCACTCAGAAAGTGCCATACAGCATTATGAAAACAACATCAGTGTCCGTGGACACTGAAAAGTAAAATGACTATAGCAGGCACATCCCTCAACAGTACAGATTATAGAATGTCCAGATTGGTTTGTTAATGCACACGCTAGCATACCGACAAGTTACCATATGTGTAAAAGCAATATTTTAAAAGTGACCCTAGTTGTGGCCAGACTCCATGTATGATGTAGTTGTCCTGCCCTAAGAGGCTGAGAGGCATGTGCATACTCCTAAATTAAAACTAAAAATAAAATGCATTTTTAATTTCTTCCCATTCCAAGTAAAGTTTAAGCATAGCTGAGCAGGTTTGCATGTCACTCCACTGTGCTCAGCATAGATGAAACATCCCAAAGTAGCTAAATAGAAATATACAGCTGAAATTCTCACTGTGAGATAGTGCAGTGGTTAGAGCTCCCACTTTGCATGCAGCTATTCACGGTTTGAGCCCCAATGCAGTCTGTTTACTTTTTACATGGGAAAGCAGTATTAATATCATTATTTTTTTATTAAATGAGGTAGTAAATAATATCTAAAAACCAGGGGAGTGTAGCAGGTCCAAAAGTGAAGTGTGAGTGTATAAGAAATGTGAAACCCCCATGTAAACACGTGTCCCATACATTATAGTCACACACCAATGTAATGTAATGAAAGCACATAGGGGGATGTCTTAGAAAGTAAACATATACAGTTAGTAATATGTCAGTAATGATGACTTTAATCCACAATTCTGATTGCTGAAATGTAAATGCTAAGCACTAGTTAGCTTAGTGAATTTGTGCACTGTTAAGCAGTGCTCAGCATCTGTCCCTTTAAGCACTGCTCACCTTACCTGAGTGAGTTTGTGAGTTGCTTAGCTGAGCTAAGCATATTCAAAATGGTCCAATGACAGCAAAGGGCAGGAATTAGGTCTTATTTAAACTATGAAGGCAGGAATACAGCCAGAACATGTTATAGTCTGGTCCTGTAGGAGCAATGGCATGTGTAGGTGAGGGCTCGCACTTCTGGGCACAGCGCTGGAGCACTTTGGAGTCTAGGGTCATGGCTAGACTCCTTGTTAAAAACCATGATGATAGACTGCTGCAGGATCAGTACCAGGGCTCCCAATACAAAGTGGAGGCCTGGGACCATCTGGCACATGATGTCACTAGTGCTACTGGTATCCCCCGGACTGGTGAGCAGGTACGGCATCACAATGACGACCTAAAGTGTAGAAACATGGTGCCTCTGGATCAGTGGATCCTTGATGCCTAAAACAAATGTGCTCCAGATGTTTGTAAGTATCACAGTTACACGTGTACCAAATTATAGCCTGAGTATATGATAGGTATAAATAATGTTTGTTTTCTACCCCTACAGCTGCAGCTGAGAGGGCTAGTAACATAGATGCCTCTGCAGACAGACTTGCATGGATGTGCCGACAGGCTGGTGAGTACAGAGTTATCTTGCAATATCTAGTGCCATAAAGCAGAAGTAGTATGTACTGTGTCTAATGAATAATATATACGTTTGTCAGGCTAATAGCAATCTACAAGTTATTCATAGAGAAATCTGCCATATGTCCCCAATAAAGAATGATACAACAAACTGTTGTGTTTACTCTTCTATGTTGTAGTAGAAATAGAATGTTAACAGGTTATTTACTACAAATATGGCTTTGACAGTATGCATTAACTGAGCTTGACCTGAGAACCAGCAGGTATATAAATGTGTAGATTGTGGAGATGTAGAACAAGAAATACATGAGATATAAAATAAATACTGCACTAAGACCTGAAACATGAATAGTAATTTGTAATGTTGTGACGCCCATGCACTGGCCCAGCAATCAAGGACCTTTAATCCTCACCACTAGCACCAGTGAGGGGCGTGCACATTGGGAAGGATAACAAGTACACACACAGTAAAGTACAATTTAACACCAGTGAGGGGCGTGCACATTGGGAAGGATAACAAGTGCACACACAGTAAAGTACAATTTAACACCAGTGAGGGGCATGCACATTGGGAAGGATAACAAGTACACACACAGTAAAGTACAATTTAACACCAGTGAGGGGCGTGCGCATTGGGAAGGATAACAAGTACACACACAGTAAAGTACAATTTCCCTTAAGAGCACACAGAGATCACAGTGAGTCTGGGGCTGGTTTCTCCCTTTCTCTCCATATCCCCAATAAGACTCACCACTGGCACAGATACAGGGTCCAGATCTCAGCCTTGTGTTCAAGCTAAAACTTCCAGCCCTACACTGTCCATCTCAAAAAACTCCAGCTTTAGTCCGTAGTATATCGCCTACTCCAAGGTGATATCTGTCTAACATATAAATCTATGTCAAACCCAGAGCTGTTCGACATGCTACACCTAAAGAAATCCCAATCCCTCCAAGCTACATGCTCTAGGGACCTAAACCTTGTCACCACAATAAATAGGACATGCTGGAGGGATAGATTCCTGTCCCAGAGACTTCCCAGGCACTGGCCTTGCTTCATTTAAAAAGTTTTAAATTGCTAATTTTGTAGAGTTTTAATTACATTTACTGTTTACGACTACACACTCGTGTGTTAGCTTTTTTGTGTGTTTATTTACTGTATTATTGCATTGTTTAGCCTGTTTTAACAAAAAAAAAAAATACTACCTTGTTTGCTCATTTCCCACCTTTCCTAGCCAGTCCAGATCCCAGGCTTTGCTTGTCTCAGGACTTTATTTTCTGTGTTCAGAGCTATCCAGACCTTGCTGTGGCAGAGGGAAGTCCTACTGCCTACCAATGGGACTGGTGAGCATTGTACTGCCTATCTAATGCTAGGAGTGGTTTCCAGCTCTGAAATTGTAATTTTATTAGCCTTTGTGGGCTGATTTCTACCCCTTTCAACTTTCTGGCTTAAAAACGCGTGTGTTTGCACATTTTTCGCATCATGCAGCTGCAGCACCATGAGGCTACAGTTAAACTATTCCAGGTGCCAGAAAATCTGCTCTTCAAATTTTCCCTTAGAACTAGCTTGTTTCTCAGTAGTAGCACTAAAATCTGAACCCCTGTAACTAGCACTTGCTCTAGAACCTGCTGGAAAGCACTAGAAAGCCTGAAAGTGATACAAGCACTCAAATTTCCTTGTCAATAAGGAGAAATTAATCGTAGGCACTAAGCCTATAATTGCAAAGTACCTTGCAAAGGTAAGGGAAAACAGCTCTTATACTTTACAAAACAGCACATAAACAGGCATGTCCACAGGTCAGCTTCCGGTGATTTTTCCTGTCCATTTGGTGAATCTGGGCATACTGGGGCAATGTGGCAACTGCCTCATGTACACAGACAACCCTCTCCTCCTACCACCCAACATTACAATCTGCGAGAGATGCACTTACATAGCCAAACTGGAAGCAAAGCTCTCTCCGGCCAAGATTGTGCTAGTCAGTCAATAGGAGAAGGTTAACACCTGTGCTACACCTCAAGCAACTCATAGCCCTTCAACACTCACACACAGCAACACTAAACCCACATATGCAGAGGACCTTAACATTAACCTGCCCAAGCAACAAGGACATCCGAAGCTTAAACACAAACAAACACCATTCACAACCAAAGTGACACATAGCTGACAACACCAGTGTGCCACCCAACAACAGCCCCTAAGGCAAGACAATGTACCCAACACTTTAGTCATCGGTGACTCTATAGTCAGGCACACTGATGTCCCACTCACTAGGCTGAACAAGGAGAAAATTACAGTCAGCTGCCTGTCGGGTGCCAGGATCCACCGCATAATGCATGCACTCAAGTCACTCCACAACAAGTACAAATACGACTATCATTGTCCATACTGGAGTGAATGACTTGAGACATACCTCCCTGGACTACATAAAAAGAGACATGGAAGAGCTCTCGGATCATGTGGCCCAGGCAGGTATGACCCCAGCCCTGAGTAGCATCCTGACTTCACCCAGAATGATACCACAGTATAAGGACAAAATGATTGACTTCAACAATTAGCTAAGCTTCTGGTGTCATTCAAAGGGGATCCAGTATCTGTCTGCCTGGGAAGACTTGATCAACAAACCACGATGCTTTGCCAGAGATGGTCTGCACCTGTCACCCCTGGGATTCAGGTTTCTGGCTAAAGCTCTTGCTACCCCTATAGTGCCTTTTTTAGGCAAGGTTCAAAGGACAAAACCACCACCGTAACAGATACAAACATGCAAAATCTGAAGGTAATGCTACTCAATGCTAGAAGTCTAAACCTCAAAATGCACTCTCTTGAGGCACTCCTAAAAATGGAGAACATCGATATCTGTGCAGTAACTGAGACCTGGCTCAAGGCTCCAGAGAGCACCCCTGCAATACCAGGCTACAACTCTTACCACACTTTTCAGCCACAAAACCAAGACCGAAACACTAAAGGTGGAGGAGTGTCCATATTCACCAAGGATATTCACACCTCCAGGCTAGTTGCCCAACACAATGCATCTGAAATTCTCCAGGTGCAACTAACACTAGGTAAGACTGCAATCCAAATTGTAGCTTGCTACAGATCCCCCACCATGCCCCAAGATTCTCACTACACCTTTCTAAACATACTGGAAAATATTAAGATACAACCAAACACCTTAATACTGGGTGATTTCAACTACCCTGCCATTAATTGGGAAAACTACTCGGGTACCAACTCCTTTTCCCAACGGGTCTTGGAATTCATAAATTCCAACGCCCTGGATCAACTAATTAATTGTCCCACCAGGGGCTCCAATATCTTAGACCTGGTCATTACCAACATGGGAGATAGATGCTCCACACCAGTGGTCACCCCCTCATTGGTCAGGTCTGACCATAAGCAAATCACCCTTGACATCCACATCCCACCCTCACCCCAGTAAGGAAACCTCCTTAAAAAACTTTTCCAAAGCCAACTTCATGCTACTGAAGTCAGAAGTGACAAACTTCATGACACCCATGCAGATGGGATCTGAAAGTTCGACTGCAGAATCCTACACTAAGGCACTGTACGAGCATATCACTCATGCATGAATCATGCCATCCCAAATAGAACCAAGATGCTCTCCTCCAAAAAAAGGAAGCCAATCTGGTAGTCCCCTGCTATAAACAAACTATACAACAGAAGGAAGAAACTGTTGCAGAAAAGAGGAAAAATCCCAGGATGCAAAAAACTCCCTCACCAGCCTCAGTAAGAAGCTGAGATCCCTCATAAAATTCTCAAAAGCTAGTTATGAAAATAAAATTGCCAAAGATTCCAAAGACAACCACAAGGCATTCTATAGTTATAATCAGAATACAATGTCCACAACTGTGGCAGGTTAGCGCGTAGGTTCAAAAAGATGCTGAAAATAATCTTGAACAAAGGTAAACCACAGCGTTAGCAGGAACAATCACCAAATGAAAAAGTCCAATGGGATATGATGTAAAAACTCCAGCTTTAATCCAAAATAGACAGGAAGACAGACAGGATAAGCGCTTTCACTATGTAGCTTCTTCAGATCCAACACATACTCAATAAATGTCTCTGTAATATATACTTCTCTGAGTACACTAATTAAGTACTTAAGCAATCTATTAATTATAGCTTTTAAAAAGACATTACATAAAATCATCAAGTATATATATATATATATATGCTAATTCAAGCACTTATAAACACATAAAAATATTGCTTAAAGCATGCTTAATAAAATATGCTAAATAAAAATACACAATATAAACATATAAAAACTCATATTATTTAATATTTCTCCTTTGTCTCAATTTTGGTTTAACTGAAGCTCTTTCATTCAGCCCATGGTCTTTATCAGCTTTCAACAGAATAATCCATTCTGTTTCTTTTGCTTCAGTATAGGTTTTTATATCACCTCCCCTTGGATTAGGGACTATTACTTCCAATACTTTGAATAAAAATGTGTGCTCAGAATCATGAGTTATAAAGTGCTTAGCCAGTGCATTATGTAGAGTGCCCTTTTTCATATGATACACATGCTCCCTCATTCGATCTCTCAGTGGGCGATTGGTTTTGCCTCGTAGAATGAGGAACATGATTGACAGACAGCTAAATATCGACATGTGATGTCATACAGTCAGCTTGGGCATATATATTAAATGTTGTTTGCAAATCAGGATGAAAGAAATGCATTGTACTGTCAATAAGTGAACAAAAATTACAGTTGCCACATGGCTTAGTGTGACCTTCATGTTTATCTTTACAGCTAGACGTAGGATAGCAAAGCCTTCTTTTTAAATTATTCTTATTTCTATATAGAAATTTAGGTTCATCCCCAACAATCTGCTTGAGATCATTATCTACATGTAGAATGTCCCAGTATTTACCAATCACTTCCCTAAGCTCTGAATAATCAGAAGAATAATATGTAGAAAATGTAACATGTTCTTTATGCTTCATACTTCTATCAAAATTATCATTAAAATTTCTAGGCCCAAAATAAGGTTCTGCCTTTGAGGGACGTAATTGGTATACATCATTTAGTTCTAGATTAATTTCAGTAATATTATATCCTCTATCAGTTAATCTACCTTTAAGACCCATTAATTCACTTTCAAAGCCTTCATCTAACGGGTTCAACCTAGAGGCTCTAATAGCTTGGCCTCTCATAATATTTTTAAAAACATAATGCGGATGCATACTAGATCTATAAAGAAGGGTATTTGTATAGCATGACTTCCGATGTACCCCAGTATTAATGAGATTATTATCTAGCCTCTCAATGTACAAATCTAAAAATTCAATTTTATACAATGAATAGTGCATAGTAAATTCAAGATATGATGTAAGATCATTCATAGTAGTATACATAGATTGAAGTTCATCCAAAGAACCTTTCCAAAGTAAAAACAAATCGTCGACAAAACGTCGATAGAATATCACATGTTGTTTAAACATATCATTACAGAATAGGACATGTTCTTCCCAATATGCAAGAAACATGTTGGCGTAGCTATTGGCACAAGGTGTGCCCATAGCTATGCCCTCTCTTTGCTTGTAGATGTTATTCATAAACATAAAGAAGTTATTCTCCAGTACTAGCTCTAAAAAATGCACAATCAAGTCAATGGATACAGCAGAATAGTCACTATGTTGCTTCAAATATTCTGTAATATAACTTAATCCCAGTTCATTGGGAATTACAGTAAAAAGAGATTTTACATCAAAAGTGACGAAAATGTACCCCATAGTAATTGTAATGTCCTTTATACATTCATAAAAATCAATTAAAAATTGTTTAGAGTCTCTCAATACCATCATATTAGTATTCAATACAGACCTGAGATGTTTTTCAACATAAACAGAAAGATGTTCTGTTACCCAATTCCGACCTGAGACTATGGGTCTCATAGGAGGGTTGAGTGGGTCTTTATGTATTTTGGGTTGGCCATATATGACTCGTATGACTGGAGATGAAATAATAAGATATCCAAATAGGTCTTTATTTATTAAATTACTCTTAAAGATGTCATTAATTGTCTCATGCACATATTTAATAGTATGTTGTACATTCTGCATAGAAGCGGATATGTAAAAATCATCATTTAACATATTTTCCATTTTCTCTATATAATCAGACATGTTCATGACAACAATTTTACCCCCTTTATCCGCAGGTCTTACTATAATGTCAGGGTTATTCTGTAGTTTCCTGAGACTTAATCTTTCTTTAATGTTAAATTGTCTTTTTTTCTAGCTGTTTTTTTACTACTATTATAAATGTGTAGCTCTTCTTCAGTAAGTTTCATATAAGCCTCCACTAAAGGATGATTTGATGGTATAAATTCACTTAGATTCTTGAATTTATGCATTTCCTTATTATTTAAGTTACTATTACAGTCTTTATATATTAATTTAAGCATAATATTTCTACAGAATAATTTAAGATCTAAAATAGTGTCAACTAATTGACTTTGACATCTAGGAATGAAGTTCAGTCCTTTACTAAGTAATGTCATGTCATCATGTGTCAGTATAATATTAGACAAATTGTGGATTAGCGTTTGTTTGTCCACATCTTTTTGAGTGTCTTTTGAGGTACATATTCCTCTGATAGCTTCCTCTTCTGTCTCCCCCTGCTCATGGAACGTGATCTGTATGGGCCCTTCTCTGTTCTCACTGGCAGGGGAAAAGACAACTGGAGTGGTTCATCAGGGACTAGCCCTTTAGAGTTTATAGTTGTTTTAGGTCTAACTACGACATCACTATTATGCTTAGATTGAACTGATTTATTCTTAACAATCTGCACATCTGGGTATAGGTTAGTATCCACAGTTTCACCAGAATGTACAAGGTGTATAACATCAACTGAATCTTTACTATGGTCAGTATTAGCAGCATTCACAACATTCTTAGATACATTGCTATTTATCAAATTATTATCAGTATGAATTACATTAGGATCCATACTATCTGTGTCTAAATCATGCTCACAAATTTCATCAGCTCTATTAATATTAACCACACAATTTTTACTTGCAGTATTAGTAAGCAAGTTAACTCTATTATGTAAGTTCTTTTGAGCAGGTGCATCCTGCTTCTGAGCATTTAAATGCAAGGGATTATTATTATGTTCCATTAATGTATCTATTGCAGACCCTTGGTTGTACCTAGGCCACATAAAGACATGGCCTTTTTTGAAATCATTAATGTCCCTGGTGGTCTTATGGCGTTTCTGCTGCAAGAGTTTCCTTTCAAAGGCTAGGACACTGTCCAGTAAATTTTCAAATAATGGCTGCACAATTTCAGCAGGAAAGTCTGTGAACAGCAGTCACTGTTTAGTATTAATGTCTTCTGTTAGTTTTGCCTCTATTGGGCGAAAAAAGTCTATCAGAAGGTTTAAATACTTGCGACTTACCTCTATGTTAAGTCGCTGCCATTCTGCTAAAAGATCCGGATATTCCCTTCCTTGGCTAGGCATTGTGAAAACGCGTAAGCCTCTAGGAATTATATTACGATCTAAGCAGAACTGAAAGTGCATTCTTTGTGTTTGTAGGTGCTTTAATTTCATAAAGCTTATTTCAATCTCTTCCATAAGAGTATGCAGTTTATCAGAATCAACGGAGGCATGTATGGCATCATCATTAGCAGCCTCACTATCGAAAAACCAGGAAGTGTTAGTATTATCTTTCAAATATAGCTGAAATCTTGCTTCTAAGGCTGCGTTTTTTCGGTATTCACCTCTTTGATCATCAATTCCACGGTGTTCACCTCTTGGAACATATTCTAGCTCTATATCAGCCATATGTATGAAAAGAATAGACAAATGTCCTGCTCCTGCACACAGAAGTAAATAAAATAGAAATAATCAGAATACAATGTCCACAACTGTGGCAGGTTAGCGCGTAGGTTCAAAAAGATGCTGAAAATAATCTTGAACAAAGGTAAACCACAGCGTTAGCAGGAACAATCACCAAATGAAAAAGTCCAAAGGGATATGATGTAAAAACTCCAGCTTTAATCCAAAATAGACAGGAAGACAGACAGGATAAGCGCTTTCGCTATGTAGCTTCTTCAGATCCAACACATACTCAATAAAAGTCTCTGTAATATATACTTCTCTGAGTACACTAATTAAGTACTTAAGCAATCTATTAATTATAGCTTTTAAAAAGACATTACATAAAATCATCAAGTATATATATATATATATATATATATATATGCTAATTCAAGCACTTATAAACACACAAAAACATTGCTTAAAGCATGCTTAATAAAATATGCTAAATAAAAATACACAATATAAACATATAAAAACTCATATTATTTAATATTTCTCCTTTGTCTCAATTTTGGTTTAACTGAAGCTCTTTCATTCAGCCCATGGTCTTTATCAGCTTTCAACAGAATAATCCATTCTGTTTCTTTTGCTTCAGTATAGGTTTTTATATCACCTCCCCTTAGATTAGGGACTATTACTTCCAATACTTTGAATAAAAATGTGTGCTCAGAATCATGAGTTATAAAGTGCTTAGCCAGTGCATTATGTAGAGTGCCCTTTTTCATATGATACACATGCTCCCTCATTCGATCTCTCAGTGGGCGATTGGTTTTGCCTACGTAGAATGAGGAACATGATTGACAGACAGCTAAATATACGACATGTGATGTCATACAGTCAGCTTGGGCATATATATTAAATGTTGTTTGCAAATCAGGATGAAAGAAATGCATTGTACTGTCAATAAGTGAACAAAAATTACAGTTGCCACATGGCATTGTTTTAATTGATATCTGATGAAGTCTGAGTTTTAGATGAAAAACGCAGTGTTTTGATAAGCGTTTAATGTTATATTCACTTTGGATTGTGTATTGTGGCTCATTAAACTTTTGGAATTATCCTGGGGCTGACCGCTGTTTGGTATCTCCTCTCAACAGTGCTTTCAGTTGATTATTGGTGTGTTTGGCATGGTTTCTTCTGGTCTTTGTTGTTTACCCATCTACTTCTTTAAAGTACAGGCCAACACTAAGGGACTCTGGCTAACAAAGTTCACAGATGACTGCAAACTGAGAGCCATTATTGTATCCCCAAATAATGTGGATATTGTACAAAAGGGCCTTAAAGAAACAGATGCCTGGTGCCAGAGCCATGGGCTCAAGCTTAATGCCAAGAAATGTATAGTTATCCCCTTTGGAAAAAAACATGTACCCATGAATTACCACATAGGTGGCAGTACACTAAACATCGAAAGTGTGATGAGAGACCTAGGGACACAGGTGGACAGTGGTCTCACTTTCGATAACCACATTGCCACAACAGTCAGGAAATCCTTCTATGTGGCACACCTCATCACTAAGGGCTTTTCATCCAGAAAAAAGGAGGTCATTGTCCCACTGTACTCATCCCTCATTAGACCCATTATACAGTATAATGCTCTGTTTGGTATGTACCTCACAAGACATCTGTAACAGCTGGAAAGGCCACAGAAATACCTCACTAAAAGAATCACAGGCCTAAAGCAGATGCCATATGCTGACCATCTGAAAGAAAACTCCAGCTATACTCTGTGGCATATTGTCTACTCAGAGGTGATCTCTGCTTAACATACAAGGCCATGTCAAACCCTGAGCTGTTGGACATGCTCCATTTAAAGAAATTCCAATCCCTCAGAGCCACACGCTCCAGGGATCTAAACCTTGTCATCACAATAAACAAAACATGCTGGAGGGATAGGTTCCTGACCCAGAGACTCCTCATACTCTGGAATAGACTGCCCATACATGTCAAGCAGAGCTCCTCCTTGGCCCTCTTCAAAAGAAACCTTGATGATTGCATGGGAGATAGGAAATTCACCCCGGGGATCATATCAGTCGCCCTGCTAGACAGGGGTCCACAGAAGTAAATATTGTGGGAAGAAATATCCAGGGAATTGTTATGACTAGGCTTGTATAGGCCCTAGGGCCGATAGCCTAGTACCAACCTATGAACCATACTCTGGAACAGGCTACCCATCTATGTCAAGCAAAGTTTTTCATTAGTACTCTTCAAGAAAAATCTTGATGAGTGGATGGGAAATAGGAAATACACCCCGGGGATCACTTCTGTGTCTCTGCTCGACAGTGGCACAGGAAAATAACTTTCTTGGGTGGCATAAGCTAGGAAACCTTGTTGGCTAGGCTTACATAGGCCCTTGGGCCAATAGCCTAGTGCCTACCTATGAACTTATGAACTATCACAATTATCCCCCTCTGTAAACTGCAGAAGAAATTTACTGACCTTTTGTGCTTCTGGGGTTCAGTTACTCCCTTCCCCATTACCTCCATGACCCTGGCAAAGACTCAGCATCTTCTTTTCATGCTGCCTCTGCCTTTCCTTTTCCTCAGCTTCCATTTCCAAAGACCTGGCCTTCAACCCCAGTCTCTTTACCTCCAGATGGATTTTTAAGTCCTCTGCACAAAGGTTGAGCTGTCCATTCCCTGAGTGTTGTACATCTCCACGGTCAGTCTGATCATCCTCCTGGTTGCTGTTTTCTGATGCAGCTATGACCAAAGCTGCAGTCATGTCTGCCTTAGTCAGGTTTCCCTGCACCAGTCCTATAGCCTGGCACATCTCAGCCAACTGGCTCCTTGTCAGCTTTCCATACTCCTCTGCTGGCATGCTTGCCTGCTCTCCCTGACTAACTAAGCTCACAAAATAAATAAAACAATTGTGATTGGAACTCTGAATATTTACTGCATGGCTGATTTAGAGTACAAAAACAGCTTCAGTGATCACTGTACACAAGCTGCAGGAATTCACTATCCACAACATTAAAAGCCAATTAGTATATGCCAACCAATTAATATGTGGTGTGGATATCCCACCACTGCCAAACAATTAATATGTGATGCCCGTGCACTAGCCCAGCAATCTAGGAGACTCAATCCTCACCACTAACACCAGTAAGGGGCGTCCACATTGAGAAGGATAACAAGTGCACACACAGTAAAGTACAAATTCCCTTAAGAGCACATAGAGATCACAGTCATTCTGGAGCTGCTTTCTCCATTTCACTCCATGTCCCCAATAAGACTCCCCACTGGCACAGCTATAGGGTCCAGATCTCAGCCTAGTGGGCAAGCTAAAACCTCCAGCACCCTCTCTGTCCAACCAGTGCTTTGTGTCCCTGCCCAAGTAGCTGACACACACACACTTTGAGATATGAATTATATACAAACACACACATACTCCTGGGGAAGGCTGGCACAGGTTCTCCAGCTATGCCCCTTCTGCCCAGACTATATGGTAGTACCACTTGGCAGCAACCACTAATATCAGCTACTAATAAGGCCCTTATCAAAGGGTGTCCAATTATTGTGCAATATTATTATCCAAATGGTAAGTGTGACAAACAGCAAGGCTTATTTGGAGTGGCTTGGACAGTATCACTATATACATGCAATGTACTCTAGAGCTTAACTTATCTCTACATAAAACAGCCACAATTATAATAAATAATATAAACACAAGACAATACTTCTTACTACACAGTGCTAGTCAAGAGTTCAGATATCACTGAGAAATCCTTAAAATAATACAGTAGAAATGTTCTGACATCAATACAGAAAACAGCTAGACTAGACTTCCTATTTCTTATGTATATCTAAGACCAAACACAGTTCTAAAATAAACTTACATATAGAGCAAGGCAGTGCTGGTCATGTCAGTTCTGAAAACAAATGCAAAATGCTCCAATTCTCTCTATCTGTCCTTAAATTGATAAAACAGTACCACTGACTCATTTCAGATTACATCATTAGTCTCTGTTTCTCAGGCTAACAGAAACTTAGAGTTTAACAGCCCTTTTGATGTTGCAGCTGGTCAGGAAGGCAGAGCAATAAAAGACTATATGATTACATCAAGGATCAGCTCTGAGTCCTTTCTTATTTGCAATGGTGATGGACAGGTTGACAGATGAGATCAGACAGGAGTCCCGGTGGAGTATGATGTTTGCAGATGACATTGTGATCTGTAGTGAGAGTAGCGAGCAGGTTGAGGAAATCCTGGAGAGGTGGAGATATGCTCTAGAGAGGAGAGGAATGAAGGTCAGCAGGACTAAGTCAGAATATATTTGTGTGAATGAGAGGGAGGATAGAGGAATAGTGAGGATGTAGGGAGTAGAGTTGGTGAAGGTGGATGAGTTTAAATACTTGGGATCAACAATTCAGAGTAATGGCAAGTGTGGAAGAGAGGTGAAGAAGAGAGTGCAGGCAGGATGGAGTGGGTGGAGAAGAGTGTCATGAGTGATTTGTGACAGATGAGTACCAGTAAGAGTGAAAGGGAAGGTCTACAAGAGGGTAGTGAGAGCAGCTATATTATATGGATTGAAGACAGTGGCATTGACAAAAAGGCAGGAGTCAGAGCTGGACGTGGCAGAGTTAAAGATTTTAAGATTAGCACTGGGTGTGATTAGGGTGGACAGGATTAGGAATAAGTATATTAGAGGGTCAGTCCAGGTTGGATGTTTGGAGACAAAGCCAGAGCGGTGAGATTACATTGGTCTGGAGATGTGCTGAGGAGGGATGCTCAGTATATTGGGAAAAGGATGCTAAGGATGAAGCTACCAGGTAAGAGGAAAAGAGGAAGGCCTAAGTTAAGGTTTATGGATGTGGTGAGAGAGGACATGCAGGTGGTTGGTGTGACAGAGAAAGATGCAGAGAACAGGAAGAAATGGAAACAGGTGATCCACTGTGGCGACCCCTAATGGGAACAGCTGAAAGAAAAAGAAGAAGATACATGTAAATTCTAGCTATTAACTCTGGTCTTAAAACAATAGGAAGAATTCCTTCATTCAGACATCTCTGCTCCGAGTTTTGAGATCAAATAATTATACAATGCTTGATATCAGCTTTCCTCCAGCAGAGTGCAGTGTGGTTACATTTTTGAAGTTCAACTTTTACCATAATTTTCTTACATTTAAGAGAACAAGTATGTAGCTTACATTAATATTTATAAATGACAGAATTATCTACAAAATCCTATCTAGCTAGGCTGGCAGCCTTCACAAATGTATAATAGTGTATCCCCAGCAGCACTGCCATGTGCTAACGTATGCTTTACAGACAGTATAATTTAAAGCTTAAATACACAGTACAGTAGCTATCCATCATGTACAAATGTCAGAAATACAAGGTCAGACTGTCTAGCCAAGACAGTATTAGACAGGAATCAGGCAAACCAAAGATAGTAGTTCCCCAGTAGCACAGTATATTGAGACATGCTCTGTCATTCCTTTTTGCACAAACAGACACAATTTAAATCCCAGGAGTGGTAGTAAGCTGTGTGCATACTTTTACTCCAGAATATGTGAATATGTGTAGAAACAGTCAGGTAGTGTTAACAGATATTACCTCTACAGGTCTTACAGGTAAGGAATTGCTTGTATTAGCTGTAAGAAAGGTTTACTAATACACTGTGTACAGCTGTTCCACTGTCCAACCCCATGCCTGCAAATGACAGCAAGATACGTACATACACCAAGCACTCTGACAGATAAATGTCTCTCAAGTGTCATGCTGTCACGGCTAGTGGTCACTGCAGTACAGTAACTGTCATGTATGAATCTCAGGATTACAAGGCCAGACTGTCCAACCCAGAGAGTATTAGTCAGAAATCAGTCAAGCAAGAAACAACTGTTCCCCAGTAGCTCAGTGTGATGGAAAATAGTATTGTTCATTTTAACACACCCAGACATGGTTCGAATCCAGGGAGTTGTACTGAGATGTCTGCATATATACACAGTAGAAACCCTGAATATTTGTAGAAACAGTGTTAACAGTTTTTTTTTCCCACAGCTCTTACAGGTAAACAAATGTGTGTAGTAGCTGTATGAAGGGTATACTAATACACCTGAATATGTGTAGAAACATGGAGAAAGTGTTAACAGATATTTTCTCAACAGCTGTTACAGGTAGAGAAATGTGAATCCAGGGAAGTATGCTAGTAGCAGACAACAGCAGTGCAGGGTACCCCTTCTTTGTCAGATATGTAACCCTGACATGTACAAGCCCCCTCTAGTAATGTACCCATAGTTTTCACAGTCTGCCCCATACCATTACAGGTTGACAGTTTAACATGTATGCATGTGCTACACAAGCAATGGACCATAGGTAGATGTAAAGTGAAGGCAGACCTCTAGAGTATTGAGCAGTACTGATGTGAAAAATAGAAGCCTATGCAGTTGTTAATGGACTTTTCTTCTCTCCCCCAACCCCTCATCTGCATCACTAATTATTATTCATATACTACTGGTATGTTTTTAAACCTAATGTTGTGACGTGTTCCGTTATTGTTCATATAATTAATTGGTATCTTGTTCAAATACCATTGTTGGTGGCCTGTTGCCGTCATTGTTACTGGCATGCTGTTACAATGCTTACTGTTCCATTTATACATGTGTTCTGTTTGCTATGCAACAATTTCACATCTGTTGTTTTGGGTTAATCAGAACACCCATGCATGCTGTTAAAACTAATATTGAAATGTTTGTTCATGACTAACCAATATATCTTGGAAAACCTCAACACCATAGCATGTTTGAAAGGCCGATCCCAGCGGAACCACCTGTCTCGCCCCATCTGGCCATGGCACCAGACCTCAGCATGTTTGTGACCCACCCTGGAACTTCATCTTCTGCAGGCCCTGCACCACCTTTGGATGGAACCACCTCAGGGGACTGGGCCCATCTCCCCTTGGATGTGGGTGAGGATATGAGCCCTTCATCCACCGTCAGTTCCAGGGTATGTTGCGTAGTGTCATCTGCTCTAAGTTAGGTGTCCAGCTGTGCCAGATGGAGGGCCGCCTGGTGCACCTTGAGAAGCAGGCTGCCCCTCCTGTCCAGCTCCCAGCACAGCCACCTTTGGGGCTGTGAAGATGCAGTGGTGACTGCCTACAGGTGGGGATGTCAGTACCACTGTATCCATATGGGAGCTCAAGGGCCTCTGATTCCCAATCACCCTTCCTGTCCAAGGTGCAGATGTGTCATACACCACCCCTGTCTGCTGTCTTGCCTGTCTCCCTACCCAACTTACCTCCCCAGATGTATCTACAATCCTTTCCTAAAAATCCCACTCTCACCTTAAAAAAAAGGGGGGGGGGCATCTGCCCCCCCCCCAAAATACCGCCTCATACATAGCTGTCCAATTCTCACATGTGTTACTGGACGCATGTAATCCAGTCCATTTGGCTTGACAATACCTTTCTGTTGTCCTCACCCCTCTCTCTGGGGTTTGAGTGCCCAAATTCACCTCCAAATTCTGTACAAATGCACAGCTGTTGTATAAGAAATGAACAGCTATGGACCTTCCCTACACCAGTTCTGCACATCCCTAGCTACCTTTCATATTGTTCCCTCTGTGTGCCCCTTTTTCACCACTTTCCTATCACCCCCTTTTCTTTTCTTTTAAAGAAATTAGTGTGGATGTAAGTAGGAATAAGCACCATTAAGTGAAGCCAAAACAGACTAACCATGTTTTGGCATCACTTAGCGTTGCACAAAACCACACAAACCCACTTAAAGCTGCTTAAAAGTGTTTTAATCAATCTGTCTCGATTGGCCTCTGTTCTGCCCAGCAACAAAATAGATGGCTGTGGCAGGTCTCAAACCCAGGACCCTGTACATCGCAGTCAGAGCAATGTACCACTACAACATTTGAGCTGTAGAAATATCTGTTTCTTTTTCAAACAAATCATGCAATAGAGGTATTCAACATTAGGGAAAAAGCTATGTGGAATCAGTCATGTTTTGTGTGTGTATATATATATATATATATATATATATATATATATATATATGTGTGTGTGTATATATATATATATATATATATATATATATATATATATATATATATATATATATACTTCTTTCATGTATATGTATCACTATAGATATATATATATATATATATATATATACACACGCACACACACACACACACACACACACACACACAAAACATGACTGATTCCACATAGCTTTTTCCCTAATCTATATATAGTGATACATATACATGAAAGAAGTATATACATAATGTGTATATATGCAGTGCGGTCATACCTCAGAATCATAACTCCCAACCTCTTAGTGCAGGAAATCTGGATAAAGCCTGTCAAAATGGGGGGGGGGGGACAATGGGCTACAAATAGGGACATATTTTAAATACCACCCTTATCAACTTATAAAGATGCTACAATAACCGTGTTTGTTTCAGCATACATCTTCTGAAAGATATAAGGTCTGAAACAGAAATGTATATGTCATTATTTACCAACATAACTACTCAGATCATCACAGTGATATACCAGACACATACAAATAATTAGTGGAACAGACCAAAAATATGACCCAAACATCTGGACATCCTGTGGAATGCCTGGCAGTTGACAAGTATGCTCAGAACCCCTTAGTGCAATGAATCTGGACCAAGCCTGACAAAGTGGGGGGACAAAGGCATGATAATAGGGACACATATGAAATATGTGAGTAGATAACCTGAGAAAGTTGCTGCAGTAACACCATCTGTTCTAATATATATTTTCTGAAATATCACAAGTCTGACTCTCAATTGCTTCTCATAAGTTAGTGACCTCAATCCTCACATCATCCCACTGATTTGTCAGAAATACACAACAGTTATGGGGAACAGGCAAAACATCTGAGACACACAACTGAACATCCTACAGATATCTGGACATAACATAACAGGGAAACTACACTAAGCTGCCAAGCATGTCACCAAGCACTGTCCAAACTACAGTCAGACCAACACACCACCACCCCAAATCAGATCTGTGGACGTACACATCCATTTGAAAATATAACAAGCACTACAGGAATGTAACAGTAGTGGAAATCAGACACTGGTGTGAAAGTGCATACCCACAAGTATTTGCACCACAGTCACAGCAACATACCGGTAAAACAACTTCAACACTACAGTATAATGATGGTATGAATAAAAAATATCCTGTTTGCCACTCACACACTACCCCAAGTCACAGTGTAGTGGGAATCCTGAGGGTTACAGGACATGTCACAATCTGCCCATACAAACATATACAGCCGACAGACCACCAGAAACTGAAGCAGCATGCACAGTCAGATAGAAAGGGCCCAAGACACTCACATGTACCTCCCTTCCTACACAGCCCAACTAACATTTACACACTACATAGGTTCATAGGTTCATAGGTTTATACTAGGCTATCTGCCCTAAGGCATTTATAAGCCTAGCTCAAAGTTTTGTGGCTTACGCCACCCCTTATATGAAAAAATACTGTACCCATTAGTTTGTTTTGCCTCTGTCCAGCAGTGACACAGAGATGATTCCCAGGGTAAACCTACGATCTCCCATCCACAGGTCAAGATTTCTCTTGAACAGAGCCAGCGAGGTGCTCTACCTCACATGGACCGGGATTTTATTCCACAGCATAGGGAGTCTCTGAGTGATAAATCTATCCCTCCAGCACGTCCTATTTATATCCGTGCTAAGGTTTAAGTCACTTGCTCTAGTGGTTTTGGTGGATTTGGATTTTTTGAGGTGGAGCATGTCCATTAATTCCGGGTTGGACATGGCCTTGTATGTCAGGCACATGTCACCTCTGAGCAGGCGGTATGCGACTGAATAGAGCTGGAGTTTCTTCAATCTGGCAGCATATGACAGATTTTGGAGTCCCTTTATCCTTTTGGTAAGGAACTTTTGGGGTCTCTCCAATTGCTGCAGATGTCGGGTGAGATACATCCCGAATGGGGCATTGTACTCAATCATTGGTCTGATAAGTGAAGAGTACAGGGGAACAATGACCTCACTAGATCTGGATGTGAATCCCTTCATGATCAGGTGGGCAATGTAGAAGGTCTTTCTAACCACTTTAGCAATGTGAGTGCCAAAAGAAAGGACACTGTCAACCTGGGTCCCCAGGTCCCTGATAACCTCTTCTGTGCTTAGTGGATTGCCACCTATATGGTAGCTTGGGGTTACCTTGTTTTTCCCGAAGGGTATGACTATACATTTTTTGGCGTTTAACTTCAGGCCATGGCTCTGGCACCAGCTATCTGTTTCCGTGAGTCCCTTCTGAAGGATATCCGTGTCCGATGCACTTTCCACTATGGCTCCCAGTTTGCAGTCGTCTGCAAACTTTGTCAGTAAGTCCTCCCATGTTGGCCTGTACTTCTGAGAAGTAGATGCCGAACAATAGGGGGCCAAGGACTGAGCCCTGTGGGACACCACTTGTGACCGACTTGGAGTCTGACATAGCGCCAGCAACTCTAACCCTGTGGGTTCTGTCCTTAAGCCAGTTTGCAACCCATCTTGTGACATATGGGTTTACATTTAAGCTGGTAAGTTTTTCTACAATACCTGAGTGGGGTATTGTGTCGAAAGCCTTTGCAAGGTCAAGGTAGGCTGTATGGACTGCCTTTCCCTCATCAATGGCCTTGGTGACTGTTTCGAAGAAGTCGACCAAGTTCAAAAGGCATGATCTGCCCTTGACGAAGCCAAACTGGGTCGGGTCCAATGTCTGCAAGTCCCCTATATCTTTGTTTATGAGCTCCATTATGATCCTGTCTATAGCTTTGCAGACTAGACTTGTTAAGCTTATGGGGTGGTAATTACCAGGGTCCGTAGAGGCACCGCCTTTGTGGAGTGGGACCACAGTTGCCGTACGCCACTCCTTGGGCACGTATCCTGTGGTAAGGCTGAGATTAAACAGCTGCCTTATGTGCGGGTTTAATTCCTCATTTAGCTCGTGTAGCACACAGCCGGGGACACCATCCGGTCCCATTGATGCTGTGTTTTAGCTTTAGAGAGAGCAGCTTTCACCTGCGCATTTGAGATGTCTGGGAGGCTACACTCCGCTGTGATAGTTATCTCTCCTTTAGGGGGGGAGAGGGGGTGAAGTTTGCACTGAACCTGTCTGCCAGTATGTTGGCAATGTCTGTGGGTTCAGTGATTTTTGTATCATTTTGGACTAATTCTGAGCATATCTGGGAGTTTCCACCCAGGTTCCTAACATAGCTGAAAAAGGCCTTATGATTGTCCTTTGAATCCATGGCAATTTTTCTCTCAAAATTGGCCTTAGTTGATTTTATGAGTGCTCGTATTTTTTTACTAATAATGATCAGGGGTGACTTCCCTTTATGGATTTTGTTCTATCATGTAATAGCTTTCTCCTCTTATTGTAAAGTTTGTTAATGGCTGGGGTCCACCAGACTGGACGTTTGCCCTTTGTGGAAAGAGTCTTGGTTTTATTTGGGATTGCCTGATCCATGCAGTCCTGGAGGTGTTCATAGAAGGCATTTGTAAGGGCTTCCGCAGCTTGGGTTGTGGTTTCCACTGGCTAAGGGGCCTTGAAGGATACCACACCAGTCTTGAGTAGTGTGAAGTTTGCTTTAGAGAAGTTCTTCACTGTGGTCTTTTTTGTTTGGGGTGGGGGCGGGATGTGGATTTCCAGTGAGATTAGTTTATGATCAGATCTCACCAATGAGGGATATACTTCCAGTGTGGAGCATTTTGTCCCCATGTTTGTGATAATGAGATCTAGTATATTTTCTTCTCTCTACACTGCTACACAATCCTGACAGTCTGTTAACAATGGCCAGACATGCACATATTCCCACAGAATATCCAGGCTTTGGCCTCATATCTATGGCCTCTTCCTCATAACATGTCTGGGAGTCTGCTGCATCACTGGGGTGATAGCAGGAATGAAGGCACTAAATAATGATGTAACATACTTCTGAACCACTTAGTGCATGACATCTGAACAAAGCCTGACATAATTGGAGGACAGAGGCCCAAACACAGGGGCATATTGGAAATATTGCTGTCAAAAATGAGAAGGTTGCTGGTGTTACAGGGTTTGTTGTAATATATCTTTTCTGAGGGATATGAAGTCAGAAACCCAAATGGATGTTGGCATTTACTGACTGCAATCCCCAGAGTATCCTACTGATTTGCCAAGGACAAAAACTCTCTGAGGAACAGACCAAACATAATAGGTAAACCTCTGGCCATTTTGCAGATAGCCCTACAGTTGATAGTTAAGTCATCCACATAACACTGTCAGACTTGAAATCATACTGAAAATGCATGTCCAGACAAATCCTATTAAACTAGCATTATTCCAGCTGTATAACAACAATACTTACATTCTGTCCCTATGTCTGGAACCTTCTCCCCCAATTAGTTGTGGACTGTCTCAAGTCTTGTAAGAGGGATTTCCACCTACCCTCTGTGATGCTGTAGCTCAGACACCTCTATGATGTTCTCCTCACAGGCAAGGAAAAGGGGCAATGCCCACATAAAATACTCAATTATAGGAGTGTGTTGCTATGCCATTGGCTATTGGAATAACAGCACAGTTGTTCTGCATGCAATTAGCAAATGGGGAACACCAAATGGTCCACAGGCCATCATCTGCTCATGAGCATTACCTACAAAAGGCAAGCTGCTGCCTATGCAAAACTGATGTAAATTTCTACATAAGTAGAGAGAGAGAGAGAGAAATATAGAAACAAACAAACATCACAAACCAAACAAAACCAAATTCCTTTTCAGGACTACTTGGAAAAAAGGTATATGAAACAAGTAAGAATGTAATGGAATGCAGTAGTGGGTATGGGTATGCAATAATGGGAAATAGGAAGTTAAACAAGTATGTCTCAACAAGACTTGCTGTACTGATATATTGCTGAACAGCACCTATGGCCATAGCATCCGTCTCTGTCTGCAGTAACATAGATCATCTGAGTCACCCTAGGAAAGGGCAACTCACACATGACTACTACTGGAGTGTCTGTCAAACAATACTGACTGTGACACTGCTAGGCCAACTACTGGGATGTTGTACATGTGCATACATTACTTGTGAATATAACTATGATACACGTTTGTGTTGCAAATCTAAGAGATCTATACAGGGTATGTGCATAATAAACTACTGTCGCAGAAGTGTGCGCTGAACTTCATGTGATATACTGAGCTCATACCATTCAACTGTACAGTGTCCTGCTGCACAATAAACACGTGTGCCTAATATTTCTAGTCATTTATACATAGAGGTTTTTTATGTCTGGCAAACCACTGGCAAATCTGTAAACACTGACATAAGAACATAATAGCATAATTATGAATGTCGGATATCCTCCAAGGTATTTCTGTGAATGCAAAGCCTACTGTACTATCAATTGACTTAAGTATGTTACAGCAATAGTAATACATTGTCAATATTTTTGGGCCTTTGCCCCCCCCCCCATTTATGTGTGCCGTTGTCCAGATGTCCTGCTCTAACAGGTTGAGAGGTATGACTGAGCAGCAATAGTGTAAATACAGTGTGTCATACTGACATAGAACAGAAATGTATATCAGGTATCACCTGTGCACATGTATGTATGAGTAGGTTTAGCTGGAAACCAGAAAACAACAAACATGAGTTGCAAGCAGTTAGGTAAATAAGCTGTACATATACAGCTTATTTACCTGACTGCTTGCAACCAGGTAAATAAGCTGTACATGTATGTAATATGAGTGTTAGTTTAGTGCATCCAACAGAAATATATGTCTGCAGCTACTGGTTGTTGCATTGCTCTGACACAGGAATGGGTACTACAATTAGCATGATTATCAACTGCGGTGGTGGTGCTGCGGTAGCATTGTCGCCTCACAGTACGATGTTGTCCTGTTCGATTCTCAGCTAGAGCGTCTTCTGTGTGGAGATATGCGTGAATGGGCGTACCTTCGTTGAAGGTTGTGCATCAGGGCTGGCAACTCGGCACGTAAAAATCTACTGCCAATCATTAGCAGACTGGAGTTCCACTGTGGCGACCCCTAACCAGGAAAAGCCGAAAGACTCAACAACATCAGGCTGAAATTGGAGAAGTATCCAACTGTGTTATGACCTCATGTCCATGCCTACTCCAAACAGCTATAGGAGCACCTACATAGCTGCATGGTCTCAGAAATACCTGACTCGTAAAACCTGCCTCCACCAAGGTAGGGCAATCCCCCTTTGGTGGACAGCAGCAATACACAAACCATGTAATAGGTTACTATATTGGCTGTACAGGGCCAAGTAGGTGCAGGCACCAACTTGGAATCATGTCCACCTTTGTCTGAACAAGCATATAAGGTCACAGATGAATCACAGTAAGGCTAACTATGAGTACAAATTGGACACATCCACTACAAGTCTGTCTTCACATATGTCTTCAGCCTCAGAGGCAACAACTCAACCCACCCTGTACTGGTGGTCAATCACACCACATACACACATGCCATAGCTATAACCAACCCGCTGCAGACAGGTTAAGTGGAAACCTCACCCCCCCTGTCCCCCATCAGTATAGGTGGATATGCACAGCACCTGCACTCCTCCCCTCATCATCAGAGAGCAGGTCCATAATGCCTACTGAAAGGCAACAAAATTAAGTCTCCATGGGACCTGATAACATCCATGTCTGCATCCTACATGAACTCAGGCATGTGCTCCCAGCTCCATTACACACTGTAGTCAAACAAAGTCTAAGCACCATCCACACCCCATCCGCATCAAAGGTGGCCACTGTCATCCCTCTACAGAGATGTGAATGATGAAGAGAGGATTATAGGTTCATAGGTATGTAGCAGACTAATGGCCCTTACAAGCCTAGCCCATAGAAGTGCCCTGCCATTAGTTCCCAGTGCCTCTATCAAGTAGATCCACTGCAGTGACCCCCAGAGTGAACTTTCTATTTCCCTTCCTCTCATCAAGATTTCCCTTGAAGAGGGCCAGTGAGGTGCTCTGCTTGACATGTATGGGAAGTCTATCCCAGAGCATGGTCAGTCTCTGGGTTATGAACCTGTCCCTCCAGCATGTTCTGTTGACTGTGGTAATGAGGTTGAGGTCTCTGGATCATGTGGTGCGGAGGGATTGGGATTTCTTCAGATGTAGCATTTCTAACAGAGCTAGGTCAGACATGGCTTTGTAAGTCAAGCAGAGATTGCCTCTGAGTAGATGATATGAGACGGGGAATAACATGAGTTTTTTGAGTCTGTCCATGTAGGACATGTGTCTAAGGCCTAGGACCCTCTTTGTGAGGTACTTTTGTGGCCTCTCCAGCTGTTGCAGGTGTCTACTGAGGTACATGCCAAATGGAGCATTATACTCAATGATTGTTCTAATGATGGAAGAGTAGAGAGAGAGAGAGAGAGAGAGACAATGACCTCTTTCTTCCTGGATGCAAAACCCTTGGTAATGAGATGTGTCACATAGAAGGACTTTCTGACCACAGAGGCAATGTGGTGGTCGAAGGAGAGGTTACTGTCAACCTGCGTCTCCAGATCTCTTATAACACCTTCACTGTTCAGTGGGTTCCCATCGATGTGGTAATTAGTGAGTTTTTACCAAAGGGGATGATAACACATTTTTTGGCATTAAGCGTAAGGCCATGGTTTTGACACCAGTCATTGGTCTCAGTGAGGCCTTTCTGTGGGATGTCTGTGTCACTTGGGGAGTTAATAATGGCTCCCAGCTTGCAGTCGTCTGTGAACCTGGTCAGCCAGAGTCCCTTTGTGATGGCCTGGACTTCTGAGAAGTGGATGCTGAATAGCAGAGGACCCAGGACCGATCCCTGTAGGACTCCACTCATGACTGGTTGGCAGTCTGACTTGGAGTCTACTACTTTCACACTGTGTGTTCTATCTGTGAGCCAATTTGCAACCCACCTAGTGATATAGGGGCTGATGCCTAGTTTGGTGAGTTTATCAATAATTCCTGAGTGAGGAATGGTATCAAAGCCCTTGGCCAGATCGAGGCAAGCTGTATTCACTGCCTTACCTTCATCCATAGCCCTGGTGACTGACTCAAAGACGTCAACCAGGTTGAGCAGGCATGATCTCTCTTTCACAAAGCCAAATTGCATGGGGTCTAAAGTTTGGAGATTTCCTATATTTTTGTTAATCAGGTCCATGATGATGCACTCCATAGCTTTATATATCAAACTCATCAGGCTAATGGGTTGATAATTACCAGGATCTGTAGTTGCTCCCCCTTTATGGAGAGGGATGACTGTAGCAGTGTACCATTTGGTAGGGACAAAGTCTGAGGTGAGGCTGTGACTGAACAGGGCACACAGATGTGAGGCCAGTTTGCTTTGTAGTTCATGTAGAACACAGCCAGGGATATTATCGGGTCCCATGGAAGCTGTATTCTTGACCTTGGACAATGCAGCTTTAACCTGTGCTGCAGTAATGCTGGGTGCTTGGCATTCTTCTGGTATTGTGATTGGTCCTTTAGGAGGGGGAGATAGGGGTAAAGTTGGCACTGAATCTGTCGGCCAGTATGTTCGCAATATCTGTTGGCTCAGTATAGGCGGTACCATTGTGCAGTAACTCAGAGCATATCTGGGTATTGCTGTGGAGGTTCTTGATATAACTATAGAAGGCTTTGTGATTGTTTTTAGTGTCTGCCACAATTCTGCCTTCATAGCTGGCTTTAGAGGATTTGATGAGGGATCTCAACTTTTTGTTGAGGCTAATAAGGGAGTTTTTCTAGTCTTAGGAGTTTATCTTTTCCTGCAACAGATTCTTCCTTCTATTATAGAGTTTATTAATGGCAGGTTACTACCAGATTGGCTTCCTTTTTTTGAGGAGAGCATCTTGGTTCTGTTGAGTAAGGCTAGTTCCATGTATTTATGTACATGTTCATACAGTGCATAGGTGTATGATTTGGCAGTCATGCAGCTATTTTCCATTGGCATGGGTGCCGTGAAGTTAGCCACTTCTGTTTTTAGGAGCCCAATGTCAGCTTTGGATATGTTTTTCAAGGTGGTTACCTTTGTAGGGGGTGTGGGTGAGATGTGGATTTCCATGGTGATTGGTTTATGGTCAGATATGACCAAGAAGGGATTGACTACTGGTGTAGAGCAATGGTCACCCATGTTATTAATAACCAGGTCAAGGATGTTGCTTCCTCTAGTGAGGGTCAGAATAAGCTGGTCCAGGGCATTGGAATTGATGAATTCCAGGAAGCACTGGGCCAGTGTATTAGTGCTTGAGTAGTTCTCCCAGTTGATGGAGGGGTAATTGAAGTCTCCTAGTATAAGAGAGTTGGGTTGGACCTTGATAGATTCCAGGGTGCTTAGGAATGTGGAGTGAGAGTCTAGGGCCATGGTTGGGGACCTATAGCAGGCTATGACCTGGATCCCCATCTTACCCAATATTAGCTGGTGTCGCTGAACTTCATGTGATATACTGAGCTCATACCATTCAACTGTACAGTGTCCTGCTGCACAATAAACACGTGTGCCTAATATTTCTAGTCATTTATACATAGAGGTTTTTTATGTCTGGCAAACCATTGGCAAATCTGTGAACACTGACATAAGAACATAATAGCATAATTATGAATGTCGGATATCCTCCAAGGTATTTCTGTGAATGCAAAGCCTACTGTACTATCAATTGACTTAAGTATGTTACAGCAATAGTAATACATTGTCAATATTTTTGGGCCTTTGCCCCCCCCCCCCATTTATGTGTGCCGTTGTTCAGATGTCCTGCTCTAACAGGTTGAGAGGTATGACTGAGCAGCAATAGTGTAAATACAGTGTGTCATACTGACATAGAACAGAAATGTATATCAGGTATCACCTGTGCACATGTATGTATGAGTAGGTTTAGCTGGAAGCCAGAAAACAACAAACATGAGTTGCAAGCAGTTAGGTAAATAAGCTGTACATATACAGCTTATTTACCTGACTGCTTGCAACCAGGTAAATAAGCTGTACATGTACATGTGTGTAATATGAGTGTAGTTTAGTGCATCCAACAGAAATATATGTCTGCAGCTACTGGTTGTTGCATTGCTCTGACACAGGAATGGGTACTACAATTAGCATGATTATCAACTGCGGTGGTGGTGCTGCGGTAGCGTTGTCGCCTCACAGTACGATGTTGTCCTGTTCGATTCTCAACTAGAGCATCTTCTGTGTGGAGATATGCGTGAATGGGAGTACCTTCGTTGAAGGTTGTGCATCAGGGCTGGCAACTCGGCACGTAAAAATCTACTGCCAATCATTAGCAGACCGGAGTTCCACTGTGGCGATCCCTAACCAGGAAAAGCCGAAAGACTCAACAACATCAGGCTGAAATTGGAGAAGTATCCAACTGTGTTATGACCTCATGTCCATGCCTACTCCAAACAGCTATAGGAGCACCTACATAGCTGCATGGTCTCAGAAATACCTGACTCATAAAACCTGCCTCCACCAAGGTAGGGCAATCCCCTTTGGTGGACAGCAGCAATACACAAATCGTGTAATAGGTTACTATATTGGCTGTACAGGGCCAAGTAGGTGCAGGCACCAACTTGGAATCATGTCCACCTTTGTCTGAACAAGCATATAAGGTCACAGATGAATCACAGTAAGGCTAACTATGAGTACAAATTGGACACATCCACTACAAGGCTGTCTTCACATATGTCTTCAGCCTCAGAGGCAACAACTCAACCCACCCTGTACTGGTGGTCAATCACACCACATACACACATGCCATAGCTATAGCCAACCCGCTGCAGACAGGTTAAGTGGAAACCTCACCCCCCCCTGTCCCCCATCAGTATAGGTGGATATGCACAGCACCTGCACTCCTCCCCTCATCATCAGAGAGCAGGTCCATAACGCCTACTGAAAGGCAACAAAATTAAGTCTCCATGGGACCTGATAACATCCATGTCTGCATCCTACATGAACTCAGGCATGTGCTCCCAGCTCCATTACACACTGTAGTCAAACAAAGTCTAAGCACCATCCACACCCCATCCGCATCGAAGGTGGCCAATGTCATCCCTCTACAGAGATGTGAATGATGAAGAGAGGATTATAGGTTCATAGGTATGTACCAGACTAATGGCCCTTACAAGCCTAGCCCATAGAAGTGCCCTGCCATTAGTTCCCAGTGCCTCTATCAAGTAGATCCACTGCAGTGACCCCCAGAGTGAACTTTCTATTTCCCTTCCTCTCATCAAGATTTCCCTTGAAGAGGGCCAGTGAGGTGCTCTGCTTGACATGTATGGGAAGTCTATCCCAGAGCATGGGCAGTCTCTGGGTTATGAACCTGTCCCTCCAGCATGTTCTGTTGACTGTGGTAATGAGGTTGAGGTCTCTGGATCATGTGGTGCGGAGGGATTGGGATTTCTTCAGATGTAGCATTTCTAACAGAGCTAGGTCAGACATGGCTTTGTAAGTCAAGCAGAGATTGCCTCTGAGTAGATGATATGAGATGGGGAATAACATGAGTTTTTTGAGTCTGTCCATGTAGGACATGTGTCTAAGGCCTAGGACCCTCTTTGTGAGGTACTTCTGTGGTCTCTCCAGCTGTTGCAGGTGTCTAGTGAGGTACATGCCAAATGGAGCATTATACTCAATGATTGTTCTAATGATGGAAGAGTAGAGAGAGAGAGAGAGAGACAATGACCTCTTTCTTCCTGGATGCAAAACCCTTGGTAATGAGATGTGTCACATAGAAGGACTTTCTGACCACAGAGGCAGTGTGGTGGTCGAAGGAGAGGATACTGTCAACCTGTGTCTCCAGATCTCTTATAACACCTTCACTGTTCAGTGGGTTCCCATCGATGTGGTAATTAGTGAGTTTTTACCAAAGGGGATGATAACACATTTTTTTGGCATTAAGCGTAAGGCCATGGTTTTGACACCAGTCATTGGTCTCAGTGAGGCCTTTCTGTGGGATGTCTGTATCACTTGGGGAGTTAATAATGGCTCCCAGCTTGCAGTCGTCTGTGAACCTGGTCAGCCAGAGTCCCTTTGTGATGGCCTGGACTTCTGAGAAGTGGATGCTGAATAGCAGAGGACCCAGGACCGATCCCTGTAGGACTCCACTCGTGACTGGTTGGCAGTCTGGCTTGGAGTCTACTACTTTCACACTGTGTGTTCTATCTGTGAGCCAATTTGCAACCCACCTAGTGATATAGGGGCTGATGCCTAGTTTGGTGAGTTTATCAATAATTCCTGAGTGAGGAATGGTATCAAAGCCCTTGGCCAGATCGAGGTAAGCTGTATTCACTGCCTTACCTTCATTCATAGCCCTGGTGACTGACTCAAAGACGTCAACCAGGTTGAGCAGGCATAATCTCTCTTTCAGAAAGCCAAATTGCATGGGGTCTAAAGTTTGGAGATTTCCTATATCTTTGTTAATCAGGTCCATGATGATGCACTCCATAGCTTTATATATCAAGCTCATCAGGCTAATGGGGTGATAATTACCAGGATCTGTAGTTGCTCCCCCCTTTATGGAGAGGGATGACTGTAGCAGTGTACCATTTGGTAGGGACAAAGTCTGAGGTGAGGCTGTGACTGAACAGGGCACACAGATGTGGGGCCAGTTTGCTTTGTAGTTCATGTAGAACACAGCCAGGGATATTATCGGGTCCCATGGAAGCTGTATTCTTGACCTTGGACAATGCAGCTTTAACCTGTGCTGCAGTAATGCTGGGTGCTTGGCATTCTTCTGGTATTGTGATTGGTCCTTTAGGAGGGGGTGAAAGGGGTAAAGTTGGCACTGAATCTGTCGGCCAGTATGTTCGCAATATCTGTTGGCTCAGTATAGGCGGTACCATTGTGCAGTAACTCAGAGCATATCTGGGTATTGCTGTGGAGGTTCTTGATATAACTATAGAAGGCTTTGTGATTGTTTTTAGTGTCTGCCACAATTCTGCCTTCATAGCTGGCTTTAGAGGATTTGATGAGGGATCTCAACTTTTTGTTGAGGCTAATAAGGGAGTTTTTCTAGTCTTAGGAGTTTATCTTTTCCTGCAACAGATTCTTCCTTCTGTTGTAGAGTTTATTAATGGCAGGTTACTACCAGATTGGCTTCCTTTTTTGAGGAGAGCATCTTGGTTCTGTTGAGTATGGCTAGTTCCATGTATTTATGTACATGTTCATACAGTGCATTGGTGTATGATTTGGCAGTCATGCAGCTATTTTCCATTGGCATGGGTGCCGTGAAGTTAGCCACTTCTGTTTTTAGGAGCCCAATGTCAGCTTTGGAGATGTTTTTCAAGGTGGTTACCTTTGTAGGGGGTGTGGGTGAGATGTGGATTTCCATGGTGATTAGTTTATGGTCAGATATGACCAAGAAGGGATTGACTACTGGTGTAGAGCAATGGTCACCCATGTTATTAATAACCAGGTCAAGGATGTTGCTTCCTCTAGTGAGGGTCAGAATAAGCTGGTCCAGGGCATTGGAATTGATGAATTCCAGGAAGCACTGGGCCAGTGAATTAGTGCTTGAGTAGTTCTCCCAGTTGATGGAGGGGTAGTTGAAGTCTCCTAGTATAAGAGGGTTGGGTTGGACCTTGATAGATTCCAGGGTGCTTAGGAATGTGGAGTGAGAGTCTAGGGCCATGGTTGGGGACCTATAGCAGGCTATGACCTGGATCCCCATCTTACCCAATATTAGCTGTACTTAAAGTATCTCAGATGCATTATGCTGGGCTACTAGTCTGGAGGTGTGCATATCCTTTATGAATATGGAGACACCACTGCCTTTGGAGCTACGGTCCATGTTTCACAGCCAAAAGGTGTGGAATAAGATATAGTCTGGTAGCTGCTTTAAACTATGTCTCTGTTACAGCACAAATGTTGATGTTCTCCATTTTGAGGAGTGCTTCAAGTGAGTGCATCTTGAGATTTAGACTTCTAGCATCGAGCAACATGACCATCAGATGGCATTTATTTATAGCTGTTATGTTAGTAATTTGGTCTTTGGAACACCACCTAACAAAGGCACTATAGGGGTGCCAAGAGCATTAGCCAGTACCCAGAAACCAAGGAGTGACAGATGCAGGCCACCTCTGGCAAAGCATTGAGATCTGTCAGTCATGTCCCAAGCAGACATATACTGAATCCCCTTAGAATGACACCAGAAATGTAGCCAATTGTTGAAGCCAATCATTTTTTGTTTGTACTGCAGTATCATTCTGGGTGATGGTAGGATACCACTCAAGGCTAGAGTCATACCTGCCTGGGCCACATAATCCGAGAGCTCCACCATGTCTCTTTTCATGTAGTTCAGGGAGGTGCATCTCAGGTCATTCACACCCACATGGACAATGACAGTCATATTTGTATTTATTGTGGAGTGACCTGTGTGCATGTGTTATGTGCTGGATTCTGGCACCTGATAGACAGCTGACTGTTACCTTCTCCTTATTCATCCTAATGGGTGGGACATCTGTGTGCTTCACTATTGAGTCACCTATGATAAGTGCATTGGGCAAGGTGTTTAACCTTAGGGGCTTAGGTTGAGAGGCACACTGTGGATGTGAGCTGTGTGTCCTGTGGTTTGTGCTGTGTTGTGGTTGAGTGCATTTCTGTCGTGGAGGTCTCAAATATTTGGGTAAATTTGTATTGACAGCCCCCGTAAAGGTGGGTGTGGTGGTTTGTATTTTTATGTGAGAGATGTGATGGTGGGTGTTCTGGAGGGCTGTGTGTTCCATGTGGTGCAGGTGCTGATCTTCTCCTGTTGACCAGCTAGTCTGGTGTTGGCTGGAGAGTGCGTGGCTTCCAATTTGGTGATATAAGTGCATCTCCCTCAAGTCTGAGTGTTGAGAGGTAAGAGGAGATGGTTGTCTGTGTACATGAGGCAGTTGCTACACTCCCTCAGAATGCCCAAGTGTACCAGTTTAATAGGAGAAAGCACAGGGAACTGCCCTTTAATCATGCCAGGAGGGGTGGTCATAACTACTAAGTACTGGAGCTATTTCTGTGAAGAACAACTTAGGTGTGCTACAATAATTGCTACAAAAACCTGTTGAAGTGCAAAGTGATTAAGCTATTTGAAATGCAAGAGAGAAAGAACTAGCAAGATTCAAGGGAAAAAACGAAGAGCAGGCTTTCTGGCACCAGTAATAGTTTATCTCAGCTCGGCACCTTTAGGCAGAGCTTAAACAAACATAAACCCATGCAAATATGGGCTTTTAAACCAGAAAGTTGAAAGGGATGGAAAAACTGCCCAAATGGCCAATAAATTACAGTTTTGGTGCTAGAAACCACTCCTCTTAAGGTAGATAGGCTACCTAGTGCTTACCACTCCCACTGATAAGCTAGAAGGCTTCCCTCCAACACAGAAAAGCTTGGGGGGGCTCAGAAGCTTACAATCAGTCCTGGATACAGAAAATATGTATCTGGACTGGACTAGACTAGTTACAGGAAAGGCGAGAAACAAATGCAAACACAGGCTTTTAAACCAGAAAATTGAAAGGGATGGAAAAACTGCCCAAATGGCCAATAAACTAAAATTCCTGGGCCAGAAACCACTCCTCTTGTGGTTTACTGGACCTCATTGGGGAGGGGGGGGACATGGCACATAAGGACCAGGAGTACAATGCAAGCTGATACTGTGCTGATAGCTGACAGGGGTGTGATGTGGTTGTGAGTGGTGGCTACTGCTAGTCAATGTTGATGTGCACAATGCAAGCTGATACTGTGCTGATAGCTGAGAGAGGTATGATGTGGTTGTGAGTGGTGGCTACTGCTAGTCAATGTTGATGTGCACAATGCAAGCTGATACTGTGCTGATAGCAGACAGGGGTGTGATGTGGTTGTAAGTGGTGGTTACTGCTAGTCAATGTTGATGTGCACAATGCAAGCTGATACTGTGCTGATAGCTGACAGGGGTGTGATGTGGTTGTGAGTGGTGGCTACTGCTAGTCAATGTTGATGTGCACAATGCAAGCTGATACTGTGCTGATAGCTGACAGGGGTGTGATGTGGTTGTAAGTGGTGGATAGTGCTAGTCAGTGTTGATGTGCACAATGCAAGCTGATACTGTGCTGACAGTTGACAGGGGTATGATGTGGTTGTGAGTGGTGGCTGCTGCTAGTCAGTGTTGATGTGCACAATGCAAGCTGATACTGTGCTGATAGCTGACAGGGGTATGATGGGGTTGTGAGTGGTATCTACTGCTAGTCAATGTTGATGTGCACAATGCAAGCTGATACTGTGCTGATAGCTGACAGGGGTATGATATGGTTGTGAGTGGTGACTACTGCTAGTCAATGTTGATGTGCACAATGCAAGCTGATACTGTGCTGATAGCTGACAGGGGTATGATGTGGTTGTGAGTGGTGGCTACTGCTAGTCAATGTTGATGTGCACAATGCAAGCTGATACTGTGCTGATAGCTGACAGGGGTGTGATGTGGTCGTATGTGGTGGCTGATGATAGTCAGTGATGATGTGCAGGTTCTGTAAATACTGGTTGACAAATGTATGAGGTCCGTGATGTGTTTCCCTGTTTATGTCTTCCAGGTGCAATGCATCACATCGGAAATCCTCCTTACATGGGGGCTGAAACTGCAGTAATAACTGACCACATCATCTAGCACTACAGTGTAATGTTCTGCTGGCACCAACAACATCTGCGGGAGTGGGCCGCCCTGTGGGATGACTTTGTCCACAGGGTAAACGATGTTGGCCTGCATGCATGAACATACGAGCAGGTCGGGCATTGTGCGACTGACCTGATATGCTATGCCTGGCGAAGGGCTGCTGCCGTGGTCAGGGACTGCACAACCACAGGTGGGGGTCCTGCCATGCAGGCCCCACTTACACCCACCAAGGAGCTCCTTGCCAACCCTTTGGGCATCCACCCCACCCCAACATCAGAGTCCAGACACCCAGATTGTGGAGGTGGGTGGCACCCAGACAACAGGCGAGGGGCGTGCAGGTAAGGCCCCAGTAAAGATCAATAGACTAGTGTAGTAGCCATAATGGCATCCGTAGAGTATCTAGATGCATATGTCAGGTCAGAATGCAGTTGTGGTTGGGTATTGTAATAAACAGACATGCACATCTATGGTGAAGGACAGCAAATTGTGTAGTATTGGAGCTTGTACTGTAAATGTGCAGAAAAGCTGCATTCATCTTGTACCAATGCCACATGTGAGTCTGCTGACAATACCCAATACCTCTCTCCCACAACTACCTTGGTCCCTCCGATCTGGATGTGGGACGGCAGCCTGAAACTGGTGAGCATGGAATTGTCCTGTTGTGGTTCACCAATACCCAGGGCATGCATTGTACCATGCACACAACTGTCACTCCTAGCCATATTGTGTTATGTGCATGTTCACTTGTGATAGGGTTAACTGCATTGCATGACAGTGGTCACCACAGGGGCCTATATGCAGGAGATGTAACATTTCCGTAGTATACCTCACAACCTGTCACTGCAAAAAATCTGGACAGGGACTGACAAAATGGGGGGGGAACAAAGGCCCGAAAATAGGGACATATTTGAAATATTACTGTTATACAGTGGATATAAAAAATGTACACACCCCTGTTAAAATGCCAGGTGTTTGTGATATAAAAAAATTAGATCACAATATTTCATTGCACACCTTTTACCACCTTTCATGTGACCTATAACCTGAACAATTCACTTGAAAAACAGAAAAACAAACAAATCTGTCAGGGGACCAAATATGAATGATACAAAACTTACAATTATTTGGATGCATATGTGTGCACACCCATCAACTAATACTTTGTTGAAGCATCTTTTGATTTAATTACAGCATTCAGTCTTCTTGGGTACACACCTGCCATCAATTAAAGAGATTCTGATTAACCCCAAATAAAGTTCAGCTGCCCTACTAGGATTTTCTGGGCATGTACTCAGTTGCCTGCTACAGCAAAAGCCATGGTTCGCAGAGAGCATACAAAGCATCAAAGGGATCTCATTGTTGAAAGGTATCAGTCAGCAGAAGGGTACAAAAATATTTCCACAGCATTGGATATACCATGGAACACAGTGAAGACAGTCATCAAAAGGTGGAGTAAATATGGGACAACAGTGATGTTGCAAAGAACTGGACATCCCCCAAAACTGAAGAAAAGATGTCACAAAAACTGGTCAGGGAGGCTTTCGGGAGACATACAGTAACACTGAAGGAGTTGCAGGAATTTCTGGCAAGTACTGATTGTGTACTACATGTGACAAAACCTCCTGTATTTTCCATAAGACTGGCCTATGGGGTAGGGTTGGAAGATGGAAGCATTTTCCCACACAGAAAAACATCCAGGCGTGGGTACAATTTGCAAAACATTACATCGTCTCCCTAGAGCATGTCTGAAAATGTTTCAGTTATAAGTTCACAACAAGACAAACTGACTAAAAGTAACCAGTGGACCCGAAGAGGCTTACGCTTCAAAAATTAATCCAAACGCTGAAGTTAATCCAAACGCTGAAGTTTGTAAAGAGCTCTCATGAGGCTGGAATCGCAAAAATTCAGTTTATTATTACAGAGACTTGAAGCGCTAAAATAAAATACACTTTTAAATTAAGCCATATAATGAGCAACTTCCTCAGAAGACAGCTAGAACTGCAGTCTGTTCCTTATATTAAAACCATATGTTAATTAATTAATTGTTTAATACGACAGTCATTCCTTAAAGGGCTTTGTTTATATAGGTCTCCTTAATACATACATAGTCCCGTATATTTGTACTTCAATTTAATGAATTAATCTATGTAAATACATTAAATATATTAGTAGTTAAAAGGAATATACGTATGTAAACAAGTTTTGTTATTCTCAGTTAGTTAAAATAATAAAAACACATGTAAGTATATTAAGAGGTTTAACAGTCATGCAAGTGTAAAAATATATATAAATATATTTTAACTAACAAAAGTATGTATTGTAAAAATATTAAAACACTTGAATCTCGTTTTTCAAGTCAATGCAAAAATCATCTTATTAAAAAACATCTTGTTAAGAACTTACTGTTCACTACCTAATGACAGGGTAAAACAGTATACTATAATCCAGGGATCTAAAATGGCTACTATAATAACGAAAAACACTAGGAAACTATATTTAAGTTTTGTATAGAATCCTATAGAAGATTTCATATCCAAATATGAGATGGGCAATCTTGGGTAAAAAACTCCCTACCTGAATACCACAGTGGGTGGGCCCATGTAAAATAAGTCAATAATAAACATGTAGGTACACAATATTTCTAAATATACTTTTAAAAAAACTTAACAGTACATTAAAAACTTTTAAATTTAATGTTTGAATTAATATTAATTAATAAATAATTAATAAATAAATACTTAAATACATATTCTTACCTATTCTTTAACCATCAATTTTTCCTGGGGGTCAAAGCCTAAATAAAAGAAGCAATGGAGGTCTATTTCATCAGACTCTATCATCTGTCCATGTTTTTCAACCTCAAAATACATTTTATAGAGGACATTTCATTAATTCCCGGGTATTGGTTTGCATTTGTTCTCAACTGCCACACCAGTTCTTTCCTCTCTAGTTTTAAAGGTTCATAGTTACTTCTGGGGTCTTCACATATTTGTTCTATGGCTTTGAATTTGAAACTGTGGCCCTCATTTTCCAAGCAGTGTCTAGCTAGTGCATTTTCTAGCTTTTGTCTACTGATGCAATAATTATGTTCGTATATCCTATCTCGTAATTTCCTATCAGTTTTGCCTATATAGAAGGCTGCACACTTCACGCATTTTGCTTTGTACATGACTTGTTTACTATTGCAATTGAATTTATTTCTAATTTTGTAAGTCGTTTTATTTATCATGAATGTACAGCCTTCTTCTATATACTTACAAACATTGCACCTTCCACATTTTGTCATCCCTGCACTAATAACATTTTTAGGATTTTTTGTTTGCAAAATTTCTTTCAGGTTCATTCCCCTCTTGTATATTATCTTTGGTTTATCTGGTATTAAGGTTTTTAAGTGGCTATCATTAGATAACAGCTCCCAATTTTTTAAAACAATATTTCTAATGTCTTTAGAATTCAAGTTAAAAGTTGTTATAAGACTACATGAATAATTAATCTTAACTTCATTAGATAAATGGGGCCCTAAATCATTCCCATTTATCTGGGATGTCCCTAATAGGGGTATATATTCACCTCTTAATCTCTTGGTTTGGACCTCTATAGTGATCTCTTGAATAAAATCCACTGGGTATCCCTTTTGAAGAAAGAAGCTTTGGAGTAAGTCACATTCTTCCAGAAAGTCATTGTCACTTGTGGTCATCCTTGCTGCCCTCACCATTTGACCCTTGATGATTGATTTTTTCTGGTGTAATGGGTGGCAGCTAGTAAAGTGTAGGAACTTGTTGGAGTATGTTTCCTTTCTGTAGATTCTAGACGTAAACCTGTTATTGGTGTAGTCTTTTCTCAGATAAACATCCAAGTACTCCATTGAATCCTTGTTGTATTTGTGTGTAAACTTAAGGAAGTCTGTACTCAAATCAAGATCTATAAACATTTGTTCTATTTCTTCTTCCTTGCCTACAAAGATCAGGAAGATGTCGTCAAGAAATCTTGTATAGAATGGGATGTATTTCTTGATTGTGTGATTTTCCAAGATGGTCCTCTTCTCCCAATAGGCCATTACTAAGTTGGCGAAACTGGCTCCGCAAGGGGAGCCCATCGCCACGCCTATTTTTTGGTGGTATATCTCCTTATTAAATAGTATATAATTATAGGAGAGGACTGTATCCAAAAGTTCCCCCATTAACTGAATTTCATTGATAGGTGCTCCTAGCTCGCTCAGTAAAAGGGATACCCATTCTATCCCTATTTCATGTGGTATACTAGAATAGAGATCTTTAACATCTAGTGTGACCAAATAACTGTCAGGTATGAATGGCAATTGATTGACCGACCTAAGAAAAGACCATGAGTCTTTTGAGATCTGTTTCTCTATTTTGATATATTTTTGTAGTATTTTATCAGCTACTTTGGAACAAGTATATGTTAAGCTACCCCTACCATCTACTAAGGGCCTCATAGGTGGATCTTGTAAATCTTTATGCACCTTTGGTATACCAAAAAGGACAGGTGTCCTTATTTTCGATTGGTGTAGGTAGTCATACATATCTTTTTCTATTCTTCTTTCTATGTATAATTCCTCAAATAAGGTTTTAACTTTATAATGGGCAGAATTCATTTCACTTAATGATGACTTAACATAAGTCTCACTTTCCAAAATCTTAGTCATCTTGTCATTGTAGTCACTACTAAACATAATAGCAAGACCACCCCCCTTGTCAGGTTGCATTATCCTGATAGGCATTTGCCTTAACAGAGCCAATAAATCCTTTTCTTCTTTGGTGGTGTTGTTGTAATGTTTTTTCTTCTCTCTGAGATTTCTAAGATCTATTTCCATTATTTTCTCAAAGAGAACCAAGGAGGGGTGCAAGGGGGGATTGTATACACTAGACACAAAATAATCCATTTTTTTGTTAAATTCACTTCCTAGTAGTGTTAACAAATTCAGCTTTCTAGTGAACAATTTTAGATCTATCAAAGTTTCTGCCATATTAAACTTGTTTGACGGTACAAATGTGTATCCTTTACTTAGTAATTCTACAGTCTCAACACCAATAGATAAATTAGTGTAGTTATAGATTTTAAAGTAATTTGAAAAGCTCGATACAATACTGCAATTAGGTCGGTCATCCAAAAGGTTCACGGTGGTAGACTCATTGTTCACCGTTTCCTCCTCCTGTTCCCATTCTGCCTCCTGTTCTGTGAAGGACGCCTCGAGGCCTGCTCCTGAAAATTTCTACCTCTGTTGTTCCCTCTATCATTATTAGTAGCAAATGTTACATTCCCTTCACCCCTTTCAGACTGGGAATTGTTTGGAGGTTGTCGATTTTGTTGCTGTAGTAGTCTTTCACTTCTCCTAAGGGCCCCATTAGAATCAATATTCAATTCATCATAGCCTTCTTCACTTATTTCTAAAGTCTGGTTTATATTTCTCCCATGTATATCAGCAGTACCCTCTGCATTTCTCAAGTTAGGGCCGTTTCCAGTCATTGGTTTTTGTGTCAATGGGGGATGGGGGTACGCTTTACCCTCACTGTAGTCATTCAGATCTCATTTAATCTTCTTGATTTTAGTAGCATTCATTTTAATAATGTGATCATCTATACTTAAGAAACACCTGTCATATTCATACTGATATCTATTAAAATTAACATCAGTTTTAATAGATTCATTAAGCTCTTCTATTTCAGCCAATAGTTCATCTACTGTGTCTTGGTAATGGGTACAGAATAAATTTAACACTTCTAACCCATGCTTATCGAAAAGCATTACTAAAGCTTTATGGAAGTTTGAACCTTCTAACAGTCCTGTAGGGAACTGCCAGTGTCTCATTCCTTTAGGCACTATTTTGAGTTTAATGCACTCCTTGAAGTAAGCTATTTCGAGTTGCAATTTGCAAACTCTAAAAAGTTTCTCATCAAACAAAGAGAGTTTAAAATTAATGTCATTATTTACCCTTTGATTTGGTGAAGGAACATTAGATGTTTGACTGTCCAAAAACGAAAAGGACCTGTGTACCCAGGTTCTTAAGGATTCAGGACCTTGGGCGGTGCGGTTGCGTTGTTCAACTCCAGCCGCTTCACTGCCAGGTCTCCCTGTGTTGTTCATACCATTATTACTCGAGTTTCCAACCAAAATGTGAGAATAACTGGTAGATGGTGCCGCCCCTGCACTTCCATTGCTGCTGAATTGTAAAGGGTTTTCTGACCTGGATGTAGCCTCATCAACCCTCTGAGACAAACGGTCGACTTTTTGTGTCAATAATTCAATGAGAGCGGTCAGTTTTCCATCGCTCTCATTGGCGTTAACATCCGAAACGGAGCCACTAGCGGGAATCTGGTCCATGGCAAAAAACTTCCAATTATAAGTTCACAACAAGACAAACTGACTAAAAGTAACCAGTGGACCCGAAGAGGCTTACGCTTCAAAAATTAATCCAAACGCTGAAGTTAATCCAAACGCTGAAGTTTGTAAAGAGCTCTCATGAGGCTGGAATCGCAAAAATTCATTTTATTATTACAGAGACTTGAAGCGCTAAAATAAAATACACTTTTCGTCGCCATATAATGAGCAACTTCCTCAGAAGACAGCTAGAACTGCAGTCTGTTCCTTATATTAAAACCATATGTTAATTAATTAATTGTTTAATACGACAGTCATTCCTTAAAGGGCTTTGTTTTATATAGGTCTCCTTAATACATACATAGTCCCGTATATTTGTACTTCAATTTAATGAATTAATCTATGTAAATACATTAAATATATTAGTAGTTAAAAGGAATATATGTATGTAAACAAGTTTTGTTATTCTCAGTTAGTTAAAATAATAAAAACACATGTAAGTATATTAAGAGGTTTAACAGTCATGCAGGTGTAAAAATATATATAAATATATTTTAACTAACAAAAGTATGTATTGTAAAAATATTAAAACACTTGAATCTCGTTTTTCAAGTCAATGCAAAAATCATCTTATTAAAAAACATCTTGTTAAGAACTTACTGTTCACTACCTAATGACAGGGTAAAACAGTATGAATGAAATGCAGTGAGATGTCTAGCCACGATGTGTTTCTAGTCCAATAGCGTAAATATTCAAGCAGCAAATACGATATAGAAACCAAGACCAATTTATTGAAAAGATGATGAGCGCTTTCGCGTAGTACTGGCTACGCTTCTTCAGATAATTTTTACAAACAAAAACACGTTTAAATATCTGAATTGGCGGGAATATTTAACAATTAATGTCAATTATACAATTATGTTAAGGTGCTAACATCAAAACCTTTTCTATCTGCTTTCTTTAATAAATCTGTTAGAAATGTTGATTTCTTCCTACTTTAAAAACAGCAATGAATATGAAAATCACAACTAGCCTAGATATGGCTCTATTCTTATATTCTAAAGGTGTACAAAATTATAATATATACCTACGTGTGTGTTACTAACTAATACATATAAAATCACAACTTAATATATATAATTGTGAAACAGTTTTATCTTTTTTAACTATCTAATATTATTGTATGACATAATATATACTTCAATATCTGAAATATGTACTAGTTATACATCTAAAAAATGTATATAATGCATACTGTATGTCGTGTATTAGGCATGTATTTAATTCATTTATTCCTTATTCATTTAAAAGCCTTAATATGTATACATTATTCAGTTAAAAACACTGTATATAATTATTCTATTATATACAAATATATATTGTTCTCAAAAAATATACAAATCTGATATATGAAAATGTATAAATATATAAATAAAAATGTTTAAAGTTATATAAAATGTAAGTGTATATGTCTAGCACTGAAGATGTATAAAGTGCTCTATTGTAAATTAAAATTAAAATATTCCATATTGATATATGAGACTATAATAAAGTATATATACATATATTTACAACTGGAGAATGATATCAAAACATAGAAAAAATACAAACGTTTAGTTATACCTTGCCTTCTATATAAAAAGTAAGCATGTCTAAACATTATCTACTGAATATTCAATGGTAAACTATATTAAGTAGGATCGCTGAATCCAACTGAAACATATATTTGTTACTCCTGATGTTGGACTAACATTCTACTTCCAAAATTGCTTGTATTGATCTAAGTATATATATTGAACCAAGAATATTCACCAAAACTCAATATAATAGAGTATAAAAATATTTATTTATTTTCTCCCCATTAATATGGGTTTAATGGAAAGATAGTTGTTAATACCAGGAGGTAAATGTGCAGCTAACTTTATTATCCAATGTAATTCTGCCAAAGCTAACTCATTGTCTATATTACCCCCTCTCCTATTGATTTGTACTACCTGCAACACTCTAAAATTGAAATTGTGAGTAGGACATTCCTTGATGTGCCTTGCTAATGCATTCGTTTCATCTTGCTTACGGATGTCGTATAAGTGATCATATATACGATCACGTAATCTCCTTTTCGTCAGTCCTATATAGAAGGCTGAACAAGCCATGCAAGTGGCTAAATATATAATATTTGTGGTGTTGCAATTAGCATAAAAACTGGGGTAAAAGGTGTAATCTATATAAGGATGCTTGTATGATTGTATTCTTGAGACACTATTGCATCTGTTACATTGGTAACATGGGTAAGTTCCCTGAGTTAAGAATTCCCTCTTTATTGTATTCCCTTTGTTATTAGTGACATGGTGATCGTTACATAAAATCAATTTTAAATTATCACTGTTTCTGTATTGAAATCTGGGTTTGTTTCCCACTATGTCCCTAATATGTGTATGCATAGTGAGAACATTCCAGTTATTAGAGACTACTTGTCGTATGTTATTAACATCACTGGTATATTTTATAGTATAATTGATCATATCTTCTCTATTCCTAGTCCTATCTACCTTCTTATACTTGTATTGGTCTAAAGAGGATAAATTATGGTCCTCGTGTATAGATTGTGTATCGCCCAAGATGTCTTGTCTTATGCCTCTGACCATTTTAAGGTCATATCCTCTATTCTTGAATAATGTTTCCATGAAGTCCGCTTCCTTTTTCAAATCATCCAACTCTACACATAGTCTGGAAATCCTAGTAAACTGGCTTCTTACTATTCCTTGAAATGTATGCCTAGGATGCATACTATCGTATGTCAAAATGGCATTCTTCCAGACTGGTTTCCTATACAGTGAAGATGTGATAGTACCTTAACTTGTTAATTTTAACTTAACATCCAAAAAGTGTATTTTCTTTGGTGAATACTCTTTAGTAAACCTTAAAAAATGTGTAGTAGTCTCCAGATACTCCAAAAATACATCAAAAGCTTCCATAGAACCCTCCCAGATGATAAGTATATCATCTACAAAACGTTTGTAATATCTAACTGACTTAAACTGCTCATGATTAAACAAATACAATTTCTCCCACCAATATACTACGAGATTGGCGTATGTATTTGCACAGGGGGTGCCCATGGCTGCCTCCCATTGTTGCAAATAATATACATCGCCAAACAAAAAAGCATTATTAGTCAGTATAGTTTCTAGTAGCTGACAAACTAGTATGATTCTTGCATTAGTATACGAAGTTTCTTTGACCAAAAGTTCTCTTACATATTGTATGCCTATATCATCGGGGATAGATGTAAATAGACTTTCTACATCTAATGTAACAAGAAAGTACTGTGATGGTGCTGGATCGAGTTGTATAGTTTTTAAACTCTCTAATAAATGATATGTGTCCTTCAGGATGGATGGAAACTCATTTACTACAGGTCGCAAAATATTGTCCAAAAAAGTGGATATGTGTGTGGTTATCCAGCCATCACCGGATACAATAGGTCTCATCGGGATGGGATGGATGCCTTTGTGTATCTTTGGTATACCTTTAATGATAGGTATAACAGGATGCTGTATCGAAAGGTATTCAAACAACTCTACACTTATTTGTCGGCACATCAAAAGATCATGTAAGGTGTCTTTCACTGTCTGTATAATACTCAGTACTTCTTTGTGATTTATATTTTTATAGGTGATATTATCTGATAACATGTTGTTCATATTAATCACATATTCTGAGGTATCTAAAATCACTACCCCCCCCCCCCTTATCAGCTGGTTTCACTACTACTGCTGAGTTAGTTTTAAGATTAGTCAGAGACTTAGATTCTGAGTTAGTAAGATTATATCTCCCTTTTTTGTTCTTAATAGAAAACAATGTATAATAGTCTCTTTCACATAATTTAAGAAAACACTCTACTGATGGAGGTATAGGTGGTAAAAAAGTACCCTTATTTTTAAAAGGTATCGACAATACTTTCACATTAGAACCTTCTTTACTGGCTGAAAAATGCATTCTAAGACATAACTGTCGACAAAAAAGTCTCAAATCAATCAATGTCTCTGTGAGCGTAGCAGAAGTGGCAGGAATAAATTTAAGTCCCCTGTTCAGGAGACTAATAGTTGAACTGTCCAATACAGAGCTAGAACAGTTATAAACCAGAGAAGTCAATACCTGGTTCTCCTGTTCTGTGCTATCTTCTCTTCGGAGAATTTTCGTTTCCTGGGACCTCTGCTGTTTGATCGTCCTCGCTCCCGTTGTGCAAATTTCTTTTGATAGGGTAAAAAAGGTTGAGATGTGTTGTTCGTCAACACAGTTGTTTTAGGCACAGCTCCTAATGCGCGAGTAGTCTGATAGCCTTGAAGTGCCTCCTGGTTGGGAGGGGGTGTGTCAGTGTTAGTACATTCATTGCTGTCGGAACCAAATGCTCTGTCCAAAGATGTGTCAGTCTGGCTGGAAGGAACTACACTGTTTGGAAACATTAGAGATGAATAAGTAGGAGTGGTTGCTTCATCACCAATATTAGGTGTATTGCGTTGCTTTGGTAACTGATTAGAAGTAATTGGCTGCATAGATTGGGACCTCGGCCAAACAAACACTTGGCCTTTTTGAAAATCGTTATAGTCCCTCTTTAATTTACGTTGCTTTGTTGTTTTAAGTCTATCACTGAATGCTTTGATCTGCGTAAAGACATAACATAACTTACTTTTGCAATACTCTGAGCTGAAGCGTTCTGTTATTTCTTTGTAGAGAGCATCAGTTTTATTGCGTAGTTCAGTCTCTATTGGCTGAAAATACTTAAGCATTAATCTGGCATAACTGAAACCTAGCTCTATGCTAAGGTCTTGCCACTGCTTGAGCAGCAAAGGATGTGAGTCCCCATATGTAGGCATGCAGAAAATCCGCATGCCTCTGGGGGCCACTTTATGATGCAAACAAGCATCTAAATGCAGTCTTTGCCATGAGTAACGCTGTAATTGATACAAATTATCTTCTAGGTTTTTCAACAAACTATGAAAATCTGTCAAATTCTCACCAGTTTCTTGAGGATGAGCAAATCCCGATGTATCATTAAAATCTAGAGACAATAAAGGGTTTGACTTGATTTAAGAGCCCAGTCCAACAGTCATGCAAGTGTAAAAATATATATAAATATATTTTAACTAACAAAAGTATGTATTGTAAAAATATTAAAACACTTGAATCTCGTTTTTCAAGTCAATGCAAAAATCATCTTATTAAAAAACATCTTGTTAAGAACTTACTGTTCACTACCTAATGACAGGGTAAAACAGTATACTATACTATAGTATACTGTATTCTGAGGAAGTTGCTCATTATATGGCGACGAAAAGTGTATTTTATTTTAGCGCTTCAAGTCTCTGTAATAATAAACTGAATTTTTGCAATTCCAGCCTCATGAGAGCTCTTTACAAACTTCAGCGTTTGGATTAACTTCAGCGTTTGGATTAATTTTTGAAGCGTAAGCCTCTTCGGGTCCACTGGTTACTTTTAGTCAGTATGTCTGAAAATGTGTTATGGTGTAATAAGACCAAGGTTCAGCTTTTCAGCCACAATTCCAAAAGGTACGTCTGGTGCACAAGCAACACTTCACCTGATGACCACCATCCACACTGTAATGCACAGTGGTGACAGTGTCCTGATTTGGGGTTGCTGTTCTTAAGCTGGAACTGGGGCTTTACTCAAGGTGGAGGGAATTATGAGCAGTTCCAAACACCACTTACTTTTGGCCCAAAACCATCAGGCATCTGCCAGAAAGCTGAAGATGAAGAGGGGTTTCATCTTTCCACATGACAATGACCCAAAGCATACATACAAATCAACCTAGGAATGGCTCCACCAGAACACAATCAAGGTTATGGTTTGCCCAGCCAGAGGCCAGACCAAACTCTGATAGAAAATATGTAGTGTGACCTGAAAAGGGCTGTGCACATGAGATGCCCTTGCAATCTGACAGAGTTGGAGGGCTTTAGCAAGGAAGAGTGGTAAAATATTGCCAAGTCAGGATGTGCCATGCTGATAGATTCCCTTCCCAAGAAGACTTCATGTTGTAATTAAATTAAAAGGTGCTTCAACAAAGTATCAGTTTAAGGGTGTGCACACTTATGTAACCACCCTACTGTATGTATTTCATTTATTATATTTTACACCTAACACATTTGTTTGTTTACCAATTGGATTGCGCAGGTGATATGTCAGTTTAATGGTCAATGTTTTGAAATGAATTATTGTGGTCTCATTTTATATATTACAAGAACCTGGCATGTTAAGAGGGGTGTGTACACTTATCATATCCACTGCAAGCTTAGAAAGTTGTAGGTGTAACAGGATTTGTTTTAACGTACATTTACTGCAGGTTTTGGGGTCTGACACTCAAATGTATGTCATTAATTAGTGACATCAATCCTCAGATCATCCCAGTAATGTGTCAGACAAACACAAGAGTTATGAGGAACAGTGCAAAGATATGAGCCAGACATCTTCACATTCTGCATATATTTGTACTGTTGTGAGGTATGTTCTGTAGGGGTTGCCACTGTGCTATACAGGTGAACAGCAATAATGTGTACATGCATGCAGTTTGTGCTAGGTGAAAGGCCATCACCTACTAACACCACTCATGTATCCCAGAGGTGCATATTGTTAGTAACATGGACTGAAAAAGGCTGCACTGAATGATGTTGATGGCCTGTCCAGACTGTGTATGATGTGGTCTGTGTGTCATGCATGTCACCATTTAGGTATTGTGAGGTCTGTGTAATGCCTTTGTGCCACCTCACCTGTGTGTGTGTATATGTACCAGCCAAACTTATAGTGCAGGTATTAATTTACATATGTTGTCCTCCCTCACAAGTGGTGATGGGGATCGTGGTCCTTCCTGCATGGAACCTGACATCAGTGTCTCTGTGGACTCTGATAATGATCAGGGGCTGAATCTGTCCCATCCGTTGGCATCCCAATGTTGTTCATAGGTAGGTACTAGGCTATCTGCCCAAAGGCATTTATAAGCCTAGCCAGAATGTGTTGGCTTTCGCCGCCCCCTTAGATTAGTTTCCTGTGCCTCTGTCCAGCAGAGCCATTGAAGTAATCCCTGGGTTAAACTTTCTGTTTCCTATCCACTCATCAAGGTTTCCCTTGAAGAGGGTTAGTGAGGAGCTCTGCCTAATGTATATTGGAATCTTGTTCAGAGCATGGGAAGTCTCTGGGACAGGAATCTATCCCTCCAGCACGTCCTATATATTGTTGTGGTGAGGTTTAGAGCCCTGGAGCGTGTGGCTCAAAGGGATATGTTTTTCTTTAGGTGGCGCATGTCCATCAATTCTGGGTTGGACATGGCCTTTTATGTCAGGCAGAGATCACCTCTGAGTAGGCAGCATGCAACCGAGTACAGCTGGAGTTTCTTCAGTCAAGCTGCATAGGGCATCTGCTTGAGGCCAGTGATCCTTTTGGTGAGGTACTTCTGTGGTCTTTCCAGTTGTTGCAGGTGTCTTGTAAGGTACATCCCAAATGGGGCGCTGTACTCTATGATGGGTCTGATGAGTGATGCATAGAGGGGCTCAATGACCTCTTTTGATCTGGACATGAACCCTTTTGTGATTAGGTGGGCCACATAGAAGGATTTACTAACCACTTTGGCAATGTGATTATCAAAGGAGAGATTACTATCTACTTGGGTCCCCAGATCCCTTATTAAGTCTTCCGTATTTAGTGGGCTACCACCTATGTGGTAGTTTGTGGGTACTTTGTTTTTTCCAAAGGGGATGACTATGCACTTTTTGGCATTTAGCTTGAGGCCATGGTTTTGACACCAGGTATCTGTCTCAGTAAGACCCTTTTTGAGAATGTCTGTGTCAGCCGGAGAGTCAATTATAGCCCCTAGTTTGCAGTCATCTGTGAACTAGGTCAACCATAGTCCTCCTGTGCTTGCCTGTACCTCTGAGATGTATATGCTGAACAGGAGGGGTCCTAGGACTGAGCCCTGGGGAACACCACTTGTAGCTGGTTTAGAGTCAGACCTAGCTCCTACAACACTTACCATGTGGGTTCTGTCCGTGAGCTAGCTGGCAACCCATCTCATGATGTAGGGGTTTATGTTCAGGCTGGTGAGCTTGTCTATAATACCTGAGTGGGGAATGGTGTCAAAGGCCTTTGCAAGGTCTAGGTAGGCTGTATGGACCACCTTTCCCTCGTCTATAGCCTTGGTAACTGTCTCAAAGAAGTCCACCAGGTTTAGGAGGCATGATTTGCTCTTAACAAAGCCGAACCAGGTAGGATCCAGTGTTTGGAGGTTTCCAATGTCTCTGTTAATGAGATCCATGATGATGCACTCCATAGCTTTGCAGACCAAGCTAGTCAGGCTTATAGGCGATAGTTCCTGGGGTCCGTTGTGGCTCCACCTTTGTGGAGTGGAACAACCGTTGCTGTGCACCACTCTGTGGGGACGTAGCCTGTGGAGAGGCTGAGTTTAGACAGTGTGTTTAGGTGAGGGGTTAGTTCATCTTTGAGTTCATGTAGGACGCGGCCTGGGACACCATCTGGTCCCATTGATGCTCTATTATTGGCTTTGGAGAGGGCTGTTTTAACCTGAGTGTCTGTGATTTCAGGGGCACTACATTCTTCTGGTATAGTTATGGGCCCTTCTGGGGGTGAGAGGGGGGGTGAAGTTTGCACTGAACCTGTCTGCCAGGATGTTGGCTATATCGGTCGGTTCAGTGTATTTTGTGCCATTCTGCACTAACTCTGAGCAGATCTGAGAATTGCCACTTAGATTCTTGACATAGCTAAAGAATGCCTTGTGGTTATCTTTGGAGTCCATGGCAATTTTTCTTTCGAAGCTAGCCTTGGATGATCTTATGAGGGAAAGTAGTTTCTTGTTGATACTGATCAGGGATGTCTTCCCATCTTGGGATTTTACTCTCTTCTGTACTAGTTTCCTCCTCCTATTGTATAGCTTGTTTATGGCAGGGGTACACTAGACTGGTTTCCTTTTCTTGGAGGAGTGAGTCTTGGTTTTGTTTGGGATAGCATGATCCATGCCTTCTTGTAGGTGCTTGTAGAGTGCATTAGTAAAGGATTTTGCAGCTTGGACAGCGTTATCCTTTAACATGGGGGCTTTGAAACTTCCCACCTTAGTCTTAGTAATGTGAAGTTTGCTTTTGAAAAGTTTTTCACGGTGTGGAACACTGATTGCACATGTTGGTGATGACCAGGTCCAATATGTTGTCACCTCTGGTGGGGGTATTGACCAGTTGATCCAGGGCATTTGAGATTATAAATTCTAGGAAATGTTGGGCAAGGGAGTTTGTACTTGAGTAGTTCTCCCAGTTAATGTTTGGGTATTTGAAATCACCCAATATCAGGGTGTTTGGTAGGACCTTTATGTTTCCCAATGTTTCCAGGAATGCAGAGTGGGGGTCCTGGGACATGGTGGGTGATCTGTAGCAAGCTATAATTTGAATAGCAGTTTTGCCCATTGTTAGTTGCATGTGGATGATCTCTGAAGCATCGTGCTGTGCCACTAACCTGGAGGTGTGGGTATCCTTGATGAATATGGATACTCCCCCGCCTTCTATAGTTCAGTCCAGTATGGATACTCTCCCACCTTTTGTAGTTCGGTCCGGGATTTCTGGCCGAAATGTATGGTATGACTTGTAGCCTGGTAGCGCTGTGGTGCTTTCTGGAGCCTTAAACCAGGTTTCTGTTACTGCACATATATCGATTTTCTCCATACTGAGGAGTGCCTCGAGTGTGTGCATTTTGAGGTTTAGACTTCTGGCATTGAGTAGCATTACCCTCAGTTTTTTGTTACTTGTGCTATTTACGGCATTGGGTTTGTCTTTTGAGCCTTGCCTGAAAAAGGCACTATGGGGTTGACAAGAGCCTTGGCCAGTATTCAAAATCCTAAGGGTGACAGGTGCAAGCCATCACTAGCGAAGCAGCATGGCTTGTTGAGCATGTCATCCCAGGCTGACAGACACTGGATCCACTTTGAATGACACAAGAAGCTTAGCCAATTATCAATTGTTGAAATTGATAATTTTTTCTCTATACCGTGGTTTGGTGAGGGCAGGATACTACACAGGGTCAGGGTCATACTGGCCTGGGCTACGTGATCAGAAAGCTCCTCCATGTCTCTTTTCATGTAGTCCAGGGAGGTATGGCTCAGGTCATTCACACCAACATGGACAATGACAGCGTCATATTTGTACTTGTTCTGGAGTGACCTGAGTGCTTGTGTTTTGTGGCGGATCCTGGCACCCAACAGGCAGCTAACAGTAATCTTCTCCTTGTTCAGCCTAGTGAGTGGGACATCAGTGTGCCTGACTATAGAGTCACCTATTACTAGTATGTTGGGTATGTTATTTTGCCTTAAGGGCTGTGATTGTGTGGCACACTGGTTTTCTGAAGTATGTGTTTCATGGTTTGTGTTGGGGGTGGAGGTTGCTTGGATGTCTGCTTTGGAGGTCTCTGTTGCTTCTGCAGATTTTTATTTAGAGCCTCCGAGTATGTTTTCGTGTATTTGTGTGCTTTTTGCCGGTGCTGGTTTCATAGGTCTATGTCAGATTGGTGGTGTGATGCAAGTAATTCCCTTCTCCTCTTGACTGCCTTGTCCAGTCTTGGATTGAGAGAGCTTAGCCTCCAGTTTGGCTGTATAATTGCATCTCTCGCATGTATTAGTGTTTGGTGGAAGGAGGAGAGGGTTGTCTGTGTACATGAGGCAGTTGTAACATGTCCTCAAAATGCCCAGATTCACCAGTTGGACCGGAGAGTACACCTGAAACTGTTCTTTGGACATGCCTGGATAGGTGGAGTGAACTGTTTTACTGATTGGCTGGTAAAGTCGAATAGAGAGCCTTGTCCTTCTCTACAGTATGGGGGGGGGGGTCTAGTGCTAAGGTTTATTAGTGCTTGCTATGAGTTTTGAGCAAGTACCGGTATGAAAAGTGAATGGTTTGAGTGCTTAAGTTGAAAGTTTGTCTAGTTCCAAGGGAAAAATTGAAGAGTAGACTTTGTGGAGCTGGGAATAGTTATACCCTAGCTACCCGGCGCGCAAAACTGTGCAAATGCGGGTTTTATAGCAGGGAAATGAAACGCACACAGTCAAGATGGCCACACATACCCCATCCCTAGTGGCCACAGATAATGGACAGTTGGAGGGTGGTGGCATGGAACAGGCTAGTGTGGTGACTATGGCAAGTGTGAGTGTAGACACTTGCCATAGGCAGAGTGCAGGCAAGGTCCCACACAAGTGGATAGACAGGGGTGCTTGAAGGAAGACTGCTGCCTATCCAGCCCCTGTTGCAAGTGCCACAGCAGGTGTTGCCAGACGCATGTTTCTGGTCATCATGGAGGCACAGGCACGTACCGACCGCAATACCAAACAGATAGACAGAGTCTTGGATGCACATCTTCCTGGTGTCTGTGGTGACCTACGTGGGTGAAGAGTGCCCCATGGTTCTTCTAAGGTGAACAGATCACCTGCCCTTGTAAAGTATGGCAATGGGCAGTGTATTGGGAGAGTGAGGCCTCAAAATGCTGTATCCTACAAATATACACACTTACAAACACATACACACATGCTCACATTTGCCAGGACTCAGATTAGAATCCCTACTTATCTAATTATTGGTACTATAGTGTTATGCAGGTACTGCACACACCACGGGGCTTGTATGGTAAAGAGTGTCCCTAGGTACCGGTAAAGTGAATAACATCACCAGCCCTTCTAAAGTATGGCAATGGGAGGTGTACTGGGTGAGAAGGGCCTCAAACTACTTTCACCTACATGTTTACACACTCACAAACACTTTTATATACACTAATGTACACACACACACACACACACACACACACACACGTATGCCACTACTGAGATCCATAGGTTCATAGGCGTATACTAGGCAAATGGCCATGGAGCCTTTACAAACCTAGCCCATATGATTACCCTGGCATTGTGCCAACTGACATTAGTCCCCAGTGTGTCTATTGAGTATAGCCACTGGAGTGATCCCCAGGGTGAGATTTCTATTCCCCATCCACATATACAGATTTATCTTGCAGAGGGCCAGTGAGGTGCTCTGCTTAACATGTGTTTGAAGTCTATTCCATAGTGTGGCCAGTCTGTGGGTTATGAACCTGTCCCTCCAGCATGTTCTGTTGATTGTGGAAATGGAGTTGAGGTCTCTGGGGCATGTGCTGTAGCATGCCTAACAGAGCTGGGCCAGACATGGCTTTGTAAGTCAAGCAGAGATTGCCTCTAAGTAGCGAATGTGCGACACAGAATAGTTGGGAGTCATTGGAGTCTGTCCATATATGACAAGTGTTTAAGAACTAGGATCCTGTTTGTGAGGTACTTTTACAGCCTCTCCAGTTGTTGCAGGTGTCTAGTGAGGTACATGCCAAATGGGCTATTGTACTCTATGATTGACCTAATGAGGGAAGAGTAGAGGGAGACAATGCCCTCTTTCTTCCTGGATGCAACACCCTTAGTAATGAGATGTGCCACATAGAAGGACTTTCTGACCACAGTGGCACTGTGGTGGTCAACAGAGAGGTTGTTGTCAACCCGTGTTCCCAGATCTCTTATAATGACTTCTGTGTTCAATGGACTATCATCGATGTGGCGATTCATCGGAACCAAGTTGTTCCCAAAGGGGATGGTGACACATTTTCTGGCATTGAGCTTAAGTCCAGGGTTCTGACAACAGTTGTAGGTCTCAGTAAGGCCTTTTGGCAGGATGTCAACATCACTTGGGGAGGTAATAATAGCACCCACCTTGCAGTTGCCTGGAAACATTGTCAGCCAGAGTCCCTTCATGTTGGGCTGAACTTCAGAGGCATAGATACCAAACATGAAGGGACACAGTACCAGAACCTGTGGTACTCCACTCATGACTGGTTGGCAGTCCGACATGGAATCTGCTGCTTTCACACTGTGGATCCTATCTGTGAGCCAGTTTGCAACCCACCTAGTGATATAGGGTTAATGCCTAGCTGAGTGTGTTTGTCTATGATTCCTGAGTGGGGAATGGTATCCGAGGATTTGAAGCCCCGCCTATCTTACTTATTCCATACTGTTCCATAGTTATTTCACATGACACAGAGCTTATACAGCTGCAGAGTGTCTACAGCTACCTCTACAGTATATGACAACAGTGGGCCTTGTAAAGTGGACATTGGGATGTGTACTGGGTGGACCACAACAAAAATTTTCAAAACCCACCTCCAATGGATATGGTTCCCACCCAAACACACACACACAGTATACTGTTCCTGCTCACACACACACCCTTGCCAGGACTGAGATTAGAACCCCCTACCTATCTAGTTATTGCTACTACATTGTTATGCATTTATCACACATGCCACAGAGCTTATAGCATGAAGGATGTCCCAAGGTACTTCTAGGGTGAGGAACATCACTAGCCCTTGTAAAGTACGGCAATGGGAGATGTACTGGGTGAGAAAGGCCACAAAATACTTTAACCTACAGATATACACACAAACACAAATGCACTTAAACACACATTCACTAGGACTGAGATTAAAACCCCCTATCTAGTTATTTGTACTATAGTGTTATGCAGTTATCGCACACACCACAGAGCTTATAGGGCTGAGGGCTGCCCAAAGGTACTTCTAATGTGACTGACATCAGCAGGACTGCTAAAGTAGGGCAATGGGAAGTGTACTGGGTGTAAATGGGCTCAAAATCTTTAATCTACAAACACACACACTTTTACATTTGCCAGGACTGAGATTAAAACCCCCTACCTCACTAGTTATTTGTATTATAGCATTATGCAGTTTTTGCATGCACCACAGAGCTTATAGGGCAGAGGCCAGTCCAAATGTACTTGTACGGTGAATGACATTAGCAGATCTTTTGAAGTAGGGCAATGGGAAGTGTACTGGATGGGAAAGGACTAAAACACTTATTCCTACACACAAACACACACACACACACACACACACACACACACACACACACACACACACACACACACACACACACACTATGATTAGAACCCCTAGCTATCTAGTTATTTGTATTACAGTGCTACGCAGTTTTCACATGCACTGTAGAGCTTACAGGACTGAAGCCAGTCCAAAGGTACTTTTAAGGTGAATGGCATGAACAGATCATGTAAAGTAGGGCAATGGGAAGTGTACTTGTTGGGAAAGGCATCATAATACTTAGACCTACAGACACACACACACACACACACACACACACACACACACACACACACACACACACACACACACTTAGGTGATGTGATATTACAACCTCCACCTCAGTACCATCAGACGTTGAATCTCATCTTCATGCTGGCGAGTGCCCGTAATTACAACTGGTATGCAACTGTCTGCAGCAGGACATCACTCTCTGCCATTCAGGGTATCCCTGTGTATGACTCACTCTCTGTGTGTGTCCCTCTATCACTGTCTGCCTCTCTCTTCCCCATGTCTGTGTGTGTTTATGCTTGACATATTGTAATATGTTGCCCATATATATATGTGTGTGTGTATCACATGCAACAGATGCAGATATACCATGTATGGGGCACCTACAGCTGGCTGTGGGTAATCCTGTCTGATGAGTGTGTGTGGAGACAGGTGTACATAGCTGTGTGCATGCAAAGACATCTGCACACTACAGATATATAGTCCATTGTGGTTTCAGACATGGGCTTTATTTCTCTAAGTCTAAGAGTATGCCCAGTATGACCTCCTATAGTAAGTGTGGGAATCCATTCCAGGAATAGTTGCAACTCCAGTCGGGGTGTTGTGTGCTACACCCATACCTTGCAACATGTTTGTGCAAGATATCTGGAGATAGGCTACCAATATGGGGAAACAATGACCCAAACATAGGGGGATACTGTAACTATTGCTCTTTTTAATGTATGAGTTGCTTGAGTTACAGGGTTTGTTTTAGCAGACATTTTCTGACATATGTAATGTTTGACACTGTACTGTATTGTGTCATTACCTACTGACAGATATTATCAGATCATCACAGTTAATTACCAGAGAAATAACACAAATACATGTGAGAGATGCAACTATATAGCCAAACTGGAGGCTGAACTCTCTCAACTCAGGACTGGCAAGACCAGACAGGAGGAGAAGGTAACCACACACACACACACACACACACACCAAACCCAGTCCCACATAGACCTACCACAACTGCAAACCAAACACATAATAACACAAAGACATATTCGGAAGCTCTAACAAAAAACTTACCAAAGCAACAGAGGCTCCCAAAGCAGACACCCAAAAGTCCACCACCTCAAAACATAACACATGCAACACATACTTCAATAAATCAGTGTGTCAAACACCATGCATGATACACTAGTAATAGGTGACTCTATAGTCAGACACCCTGATGTTCCGCTTAGCAGACTGAACAAGGAGAGGGTAACGGTGAGCTGCCTATCGGGAGCTAGGATCCGCCACATAACACACGCACTCAGGTCACTCCAAAGCAAGTACAAATATGACTCCGTCATTGTCCATGCTGGCGTGAATGACCTGAGACGTACCTCCCTGGACTACATGAAAAGAGACATAAAGGAGCTCTCTGATTATGTAGCCCAGGCTGGTATGACCCTGACCCTGACCCTGAGCAGCATCTTGCCCTCACCAAGAATGATGCCACAATACAAAGACAAGATGATCAGCTTTAATAATTGGCTCAAATAATGGTGTCATTCTAGGGGGATCCAATGTCTGTCTGCTTGGGATGACATGCTGGACAAGCCACGCTGCTTCGCAAGGGACGGCTTGCATCTGTCACCACTGGGCTTCCGGATATTGGCTAAGGCTCTTGCCACCCCCATAGTGCCTTTTTTTTTAGGCAAGGCTCAAAAGACAAACCCACCTCCTTAGAAAACAAAAATGGAAAAAAATTAAGGGTAATGCTGCTCAACGCCAGAAGTCTAAATCTCAAGATGCAGGCTCTCGAAGCACTCCTCAGTATGGAGAACATTGATGTCTGTGCAGTAACTGAAACCTGGTTCAAGGCTCCTGAGAGCACCCCAGCGCTACCAGGCTATACCTCGTATCATGCTTTTCGGCCCCAAAACTCAGGCCAAACCAAAATATTCATCAAGGACACCCACACCTCCAGGTTAGTGGCAACACATGAAGCATCAGAGACCATCCAGGTGCAACTAACCGTAGGCAAAACTGCTATACAATTGGTAGCATGTTACAGACCACCCTCCCAATCTCAGGAACCCCATTCAGCCTTCTTGAAGACATTGGAGGATATGAATGTCTCACCAAACACCATCATATTGGGAGACTTCAACTACCCTAACATAGACTGGGTGCATTATTCTAGCCCAAACATCCTAGCCCAAAGGTTCCTGGAATTCATAAATTCAAATGCAATGGAACAGCTAGTCACCTCTCCCACAAGAGGAGATAATATACTAGACCTGATCATCACAAACATGGGGACAAAGTGCTCCACACCAGAAGTATACCCCTCACTAGTGAGATCTGACCACAAACTAATCACCCTGGATATACAAATCCCACCTCCACCCCCAACACAAAAGACTACAGTGAAAAACTTCTCAAAAGCCGACTTTACACTTCTTAAAACTGAGATGGTATCCTTTAAGCCCACTGGGCCAGTGGAAACCACATCCCACAATGCAGAATCCTTCACAAATGCTTTCTACGGACATCTCCAAGAATGCATGGATCATGCAATCCCAAATAAAACCAAGACCCTCTCCACCAAGGGCAGGCATCCTGTCTGGTGGACCCCAGCCATAAACAAATTGTATAACAAAAGAAGGAAGCTACTGCATGACAGAGCAAAATCCCATAAAGAGAAGGCATCTCTGACCAGCACTATTAGAAAGCTACGTTCTCTCATAAAAACATCCAAGGCCAACCTTGAGAGAAAAATCGCTATGGACACTAAAGATAACCACAAGGCCGCCTTCTGCTATGTTAGAAACCTGGGCAGAAACCCTCAGATATGTTCAGAGTTAGTTCACAATGACAAAAAATACACTGAACCCACAGATATTGCCAACATCCTGGCAGACAGGTTCAGTGCAAATTTCTCCCCTCCCTCACTCCCAAAAGAAGAAATACTTATCCCAGCTGAATGTAACCTCCCTGTCATTTCAGATGTCCAGGTGAGAACCGCCCTCAGCAAAGCTAAAAACACAGCATCAATGGGACCTGACAGTATCCCGGGTTGCGTACTACGTGAACTCCAAGAGGAGCTAAACCCGCACATAAAAATGGTATTTAACCTTAGCCTTACTACAAGATTTGTACCTGAACACTGGTGTACAGCAGCAGTAGTCCCACTCCACAAAGGAGGCACCTCTACAGACCCTGGTAACTACCGCCCCATAAGCTTGACCAGCCTGGTCTGCAAAGCTATGGAAAGAATCATTATGGAACTCATAAACAGAGACATAGGGGACCTACAGACACTTGACCCCACCCAGTTCGGCTTTGTAAAGGGCAGATCCTGCCTTTTGAACCTGGTTGACTTTTTCGAAACAGTCACTAGAGCCATTAACGAGGGCAAGGCAGTCCATACAGCCTACCTGGACTTGGCTAAAGCTTTCGACACAATACCCCACTCTGGCATCATAGACAAGCTCAACAGCTTAAATGTAAATCCATATGTCACAAGATGGGTTGCAAACTGGCTAAAGGATAGAACCCATAAAGTCAAAATTGCTGGAGCCATGTCAGACTCAAAGACAGTCACAAGTGGTGTCCCACAGGGCTCTGTCCTGGGACCCCTCTCGTTCGGCATTTATTTCTCAGATGTGAAAGCAAACATGGGAGGGTTGTGGCTGACAAAGTTCGCAGATGACTGCAAACTAAGCGCCATAGTCGATACACCAGCTGACACATACATCCTACAGAAAGGCCTCACTGAAATGGACAACTGGTGCCGGAGTCATGGCCTTAAACTAAATGCCAAAAAATGTATAGTCATCCCCTTTGGGAAAAACAAAGTACCCACAAATTATCACATAGACATTAACCCACTGAGTACGGAAAAAGTAATCAGAGACCTGGGGACCCAAGTTGATAGTGACCTCTCATTTGACACCCACGTTGCCAAAGTGGTTAGAAAGACTTTCTACCTTGCCCACCTTATCATGAAGGGATTCACATCCAGATCAAAGGAGGTCATTGTACCCCTATACTCCTCCCTTATCAGGCCCATGATTGAGTACAATGCCCCATTTGGTATGTACCTCACCCGGCACTTGCAACAGCTAGAGAGACCCCAAAAGTACCTCACCAGGAGGATCAAGGGTCGCCAACATATATCATATGCTGCCAGACTAAAGAAACTCCAGCTCTATTCAGTAGCATACCGCCTACTCAGAGGTGATCTGTGCCTGACGGACAAGGCCATGTCCAATCAGGAATTGATGGACATGCTCCACCTCAAAAAATCCAAATCCATCAGAACCACGCGAGCTAAAGATTTAAACCTCAGCACAAATATGAATAGGACATGCTGGAGGGACAGATTCATAACTCAGAGGCTTCCCATACTCTGGAACAGAATCCCAGTTCATGTTAGGCAGAGCCCCTCACTGACTCTCTTCAAGAGAAATCTTGACGAGTGGATGGGAGATCGTAGGTTTACCCCAGGGGTCATCTCTGTGTCACTACTAGACAGCGGCACAGTAAACTAATTCTATTATGTAAGGGGGTATTCACTGTGTCACTACTAGACAGAGGCACAGTATTCTAAATCTATTCTGTACACTTTTGTACCATTACATGGGGTGGCAAAAGCCACATCACTATGGCTAGGCTTATAAATGCCCCAGGGCAGATGGCCTAGTACTAAACTATGAAACTATGAAATACAAGATGGATGATGCACAGACTAATATTATGAGGCAAAAGCTAGACATTCTTGCACAATCCGGCCAATTGGTAGGTGTGGCTACAGCCGATTGACTGATGAAGCTGTGTAAAAGGTCCAGCAACTTGGTGATATACTGGCTGGGGATCTTCTGGTTGTGCGGTATTCTTCTTACCTGAAAGGTCATATCCTGGTGTGGCCATACCTCTTAACTGTACAGATTCTCACAGATTATCCAGATTCATGCCTCATATATCTAGTCAGTTTCCCTTAACATTGTGGTTTTCTAGCAAATTTGTTGCAAATCACTCAGGGTTGCAGTCAGGGAGTATTGACCGAACATTAGAGTTTCAGACTTCACACCCTTCATGACATCCGTGCTACTACACACACCCTCTTTTATTCCATCACCTTTCTAATGTTATGAGAGCATTATTTCAAAAGTGTCCCTATAGTTGGGCCTTTATCTCACCATTATGTATGGCTTTGTCCAGATTACTTGCTCTACGTGGTTGAGATGTATGCTACTAGCATTTAGCAGCATGGCCTTTCATTTGCATATTGTTGAGTGTGTTATGTTGGTAGTATGGATTTCATGGCATTCCCTACAACGGCACTATGGGTGAGGCATGGGCCTTTGAGCGAGGCCTGTAGGTCATGTGAGACTGCTACTGGCCATCTGTAGCAAGGCAGTGTGTTCTGTCATTCATATGTTCCCAGGCTGCCAGGCAGTGGATCCCCCTGGTGTGACAATGGTAAGGGAGTCAGGTGTTATTGACAATCACTTTCTCTGTTCGTATTGATCCATCACTCTGGGTGACAGCAGGATGCTGCTTATGGCTATGGACATACCTGCATGGGACACATATTCAGCATGCTGCATCATGTTTGCCTTTCTACAGTCCGTGAGGTACTTCTGACATCATTCACACTGCCATGGACCAGGCTGGTGTCATACCTGTACCTGCTGTGTTGTGACAAGTGCATGTGTGATATGGCAGATTATGACACCTACCAAACAAGTAATCGTGACTTTCTCCTTATCCTGCCTGGTGTGTGGCACGTGTGTGTATCAGTGGAGTCTTCTATGAGTAATATGTTGTGTGTAGGGTAAGGCCTTAGTGAATGCAGGACCCTGATGTGTGGTGTATACATGGTCTGTGGTGTGTAGGTCTGAGAAGTTCTCATATGTTTTTGCCTCTGAGGTGTCCTTTACTTGGGGTTTGATTTGTTGTGGACCTCCACATATATGGGTGTGTGTTATATATTTGCAGGTGATGCTTACTGACTCCATACACTGCAGAGCACCTATGTTACTGTAAAATGTGTTCTGGTGTGCACATTCTCCATTTGTCTGGCCAGTGGTTCCCCTCCTCCTTCTGTGTCTCTTTATCCTCATGTAGTCCGGTCACATGCTTTCCCCACAGTGGCTGCTGTTATGTATTTGTAATTCTGGTGTGAGTATGGTAAATGCCGTAACATCACACACAAGGTTGTGGACTACAGACCTCTGACCATACCTATTTGGCAGGTTGTCCATCATTGCACCACTACATCTGCTGGGGTCCTCAGACAGTTTGTGTTACTATGTTATTATGTGGCTACATGTTGGCCTTGCTGTCAAACTGTCACTGACTCTGACATCTGGACAGGCCCACATATGACAGCCAGATGAAGGCCCACACATGGGGACATGGTGTTGATACTGTTCTGCCATACATAGACAGTTGGGGACCAGTTTGTTACTTGCTTGCTTTCTGTTATGGGTGTGACATCTGCTTCTCCACTGTCTGCTATTGTGGTTTTGACTTGACCTTTTCTTGTTTTGCAAATACTTTGCAGGTGAATGCAATCTTAGGACAAGCAGAACAGATATACAAGGCATACTTGTGCTCCTTCTGTGACAACCTGCCATTCCAGGGGTATGGCTGTTGGACAGTGACATGTTGTCAGTGCTGACACAGTAAGGTGGCAGACTTTTATGACCTGCCAGTACACTGACCTTCAGGTACCTGCTGTGCTAGTAGGCACCATTCCTGTCTACATATGAGAGCTAGACATCTGGACAAAGACATAAGTAATTGGATAACAAAGGCCTAAATATAGGGAGCATTTTAACTATTGGCCTTACAAACCTAGAAGGGTGATACAATAACAGATTTTGCATTAGCATGTGTTTTCTATAGGCTATGAAGTCTGAGACACTACAATCTGTCATTATTTTCTGACTTTAGTGGTTTGCCAATGATTTGCCACACAGCCACTTTTTCATGATAAAGACACCACAAATATGATGCAAACCTCTGTACATTTTGCAAAAGGTCTCTACAATTGGAAGGTATGATAGGCAACTGTGTAGGTTACTCCAACCTGTGTACTGTTCAAGTGTGTGGATACCTGTCCAGCTTATCAGCAGTAATGGATATTGACATCTGGACAGTGTGTACAACTCCCACGGTAGGTGTAGCTGACGTGAAATTGTTGGCACTGTGATTCTTGGAACATGGCCCTGTCTACCACAGTACTGTACCTAGGCCACTGAGACACAACAGCCGGGAGTAAGTGCTGGCCACATCCTGACAGTATTTCCCACACATATACACAGATAATTGACCCATACATATTGTGGACATGCAACAAGTTATCCTGTTGATTGGGACAGCCCTGGCAATGTGTGCTCTGCTGCTATTACCCTACAAACTTACATGTTACCGCATTTCTATGGGAATATGGGGGGGGGGCACACCTGTCATCAGAACACATTTGCACATACTATGCTGATATTGGCTTTACATTTTGGTTCCATTTAGCATACTATTGTGCCCCATCTTGGAGAATAGAGGCATATCACCAGAGACCATAAGTTAGATTGTAATTGCATACAATTGATTTTCAGACTTCTTACCCGTCAGAGCCTTACTGCAACTGCAAGGCCTGCTGTGATACCACTGTGTAAGTCTGTAGGGGGGTATTCCATCACTGTCACCATTTGTGGGCCTTTGCCAGACATTCTTTTATGGTTTCCTATGGTTGACTTGCTGGGTGAGTCTGAGGGGTGAATATGGGATCCCCACATTGACTTCAATGCATGTGACCTATGACCCCCCCCCCCCCCGGTTGGCCATCCGCATATACTGCAGTGGGATTTGTTACCTTGGATAATACTGCATACTGTGGGGAAGCCAGTATTGGGCAGACATTTCCTGGTGTCCCACATAGCTGTCAAGTTGTCTGCTGCTACCCTAGTAGGCCACCCCATTCCCTCGCATGCATGTAGTGATACAATAGATATGCTACCAGAACATACTACTCTATTCATTTATTGTTTAGAAGACTGACTTACCTTGAGCCTGCGGCAGTTGTGGGGATGGTGGGTGAGGGCTGACTTTGTCAGATGCATGTAGTACACTGCCTATACATGGTAAGCTACAGCTAGTGTGATGGGTGTGGCATCCGTTTTACGGTGTATGCGAGTCAGAGAGAGGTGTCAGTTTCTGGGTCTCTACAGTGTCAGTGTGTGTGCTATGCGTTGCCTCTTTGCCAAGGCCTGGGCATACTGGGCATGCCTTCATCTGCCTACAGGAGCAGACTCAGGGGCTTCCTTCTCCGAGTCCCTCTGTGCCTGTGGGGACCTTGGCAATGGTGGGGGCTGTGTGGCCCTTCTCTGTGCTGTTCCTGCAGGATAATGTGTAGCATGGCACATACTATGAACATGTGTACACATGTGGCTGGGAGGGTACTGCAGGGCTCCACCAGATACGTCAAGGCAGTAGAAATGTGACTTAAGAATCCCAAACACACGCTCTATAATGATCCTGGCTTGTGCGTATGATCATTATGGCATTCTTGAGTGGGTGTGTGTGCATTTCTGATGGGTGTCATCATCCATGGCTCCAGTGCATAGCCAGCAGATGTCCCCCCCCTGGTAAATCCCTGGTACAGCAGTAAGGAATGCCAGATGTGGGAGTCGTGATAGCTTCTGGGGCTGCTAGCACACACATTCATGATAATACCCTGGGCATTGCACACGACCTGGAAGTTGATGGAATGAAAGTCCTTGCGGTTTACGTAGACCCTACCCTGTTCACCAGGTGGTGTTTTGATGTGGATGTGCATGCAGTCTATGGCACCCAGTACCTCTGGGTAGTCTGCTATATGGTGGAAGAGACACATATTGCTGGTCCTCTCCTCACGGGTGCTGGGGAAGTAAATATGCTCACCGGCTTGTGGTAGCTTGGCATCCAGGAAGTGGTGGAGTTTCCTGAATGCAGATGCCTGTGAGACCCCCATGATATCCCCAGTAGGTCTTTGGAAAGTACCTGTAGCCAGTATTCTTAAGGCTACACATACCTTGGTATTCACTGGGATGGGTTCCTCTCTGTTGGCTCTGGGTCTGTGGTGAGGTTGGCACAGCTCGATGGGTTGCTGAAGTATGTCCCTGTCCGCCCTGTAGTGCTCTCCTATCTCCAGATCATGTAGCACCTGATAGGTTACCCTGGGTCTGAACACCCTTCTCCTCCTCCTCAGTCTGTGGTGGATGTCAGCGTTATCCTCCTCACCACCCTCGGCCTGTAGCACATACTGATGTTTCAAAGTGACAGCAGCTCCTATCATTTTTAGTTTTATCAGTTAAATTCCCCCGAGTGTGTACACCTATGGCTCAGAGTTTGTGGGGAAAAAAAACAGACTGAAAGGTGTTTGCATAGTTTATACTGTTGTGATGCAGATGCTGCCTGTGTGATTGGCTGACTATGATACATTTATACTGTTGTGATGCAGATGCTGCCTGTGTGATTGGCTGACTATGATACAGTCCACCCGTATGATTCGCTGACTGTGATACAGTCCACCTGCATGATTGGCTGACTATGATACAGTCCACCTGCATGATTGGCTGACTATGATACAGTCCACCTGCCAGCTGTAGTATTTGTACTTGAGTGCCTGTATTCTGCTGTTTCCCTTCCCATTTCCGGCCCTTTTAAGCCCCAAAGCTCACTGCGCAAACCCGCTTCCCAAATGTAAACAGTTCTGCTATTTTCGTGTTTTTTTTTTTTTGGTTTAAGACCTCGTGCGCACCACACAAACCCGCTTTGCTAAGGTAAACACTTTTAAGATGAAATGGCCCTCCCCTGGATGCGAACATGTTCTTCATTTCATGGAATAAGACCCATAGCTTCAGACACACCTCCTAGCTTAGCTGTGCTTAGCTAAGCTCAAATGGGAGCTGTGGTGCTCCAATGTGCTTACGTCAAGTATGATGCACCCCCTTTTCATGTCAGCTGCTTCTCCTGCTTACACCACTGCCTTATAGCTCCTATACAGTTAGGTGAAGCCAAAAAATGGTCTCCCATTTAGTGATTCAGTAAAATTTGCTCACTTGCCTACCCCACTGCCTTAGTCCCTGGTTACCCAACTATACCACATCCTTCCTCCTTAGCAACCAGTGTTAGCTGTTCTTGTTTTGATTCTCCATCCATAGACTATAATGGCAAAATACAGAGTTCACTTAAAATTGACTTTTCACATTTTTTATTTATTTTCGTCATGATCCCGTTTGCGTGCCACTGCCCTATGCTTAAATGGCTGATATCGGCCCCAAAAAATAAACTCTGAATTTTATAATTTTTAAACTATTCAATGCCAATGGCCATAAATTTGCACAATAGCATGCCTAAGGATTTGGATACATGCTTTACTTTGAGCTGTCATCCCTCCATTTTGATTTTTGCAGAAATGTACTCGGTTACTAGCTGAATACATTTCTGTACCTGACACTATTCCCGCATGGATGCCTGTCTCTTTACTGAATCACTAATTCACCTCATTTGCATGTTTTTCACCAGCAAATGTGGTAATTAGCATTATTCAGTTGTGTCCATGTGGGAATAGTGCTGGCAGGCTCGTGCACGTCCCCAGGCTTGTTTACTGGACCGCTCGGCGGTCATATTCCATGCAGGAGTGGCTGCACTATTCTTACACTCCATGTAAGTTTTATTGAATCCTGTGGTTACTTCTCTCAACAAATAAACACCCACAGTAATAATCGCAGACATTTCTGGAAATCTGTCAGCTCATTACTAAATCCTGGCAGCACCCAAAGCCCGTCTCCATTTCCAGACAAAAGTCCAGTTGAAATCAGTGAAATATTTAATAAAAACTTTATTGCTATTATCCTTACATTAGTAAACGCAGGCAATACCCCAACCCCATTAACTCATAGGTAGGTACTAGGCTATCTGCTCGAAGGCATTTATTAGCCTAGCCAGAATGTGCTGGTTTTCGCCGCCCCCTTAGATTAGTTCCTTGTGGTTCTGTCCAGCAGATTCACTGAAGTGATCCCGGGTAAACTTTCTGTTTCCCATCCACTCATCAAGGTTTCTCTTGAAGAGGGTTAGCGAGGAGCTCTGCCTAATGTAGATTGGAATCTTGTTCCAGAGCATGGGAAGTCTCTGGGACAGGAATCTATCCCTCCAGCACATCATATTTATTGTTGGGGTGAGGATTAGATCCCTGGAGCATGTGGCTCAAGGGGATAAGGTTTTCTTTAGGTGGAGCATGTCCATCAGTTCTGAGTTGGACATGGTCTCATATGTCAGGCAGAGATAACCTCTGAGTAGGCGGTATGCAACTGAGTACAGCTGGAGTTTCTTCAGTCGAGCTGCACGGGGCATCTGTTTGAGGCCAGTGATCCTCTTGGTGAGGTACTTCTGTGGTCTTTCCAGCTGTTGCAGGTGTCTTGTAAGGTGCATCCTAAATGGGGCATTGTACTCTATGATGGGTCTGATGAGTGATGAGTAGAGGGGCACAATGACCTCTTTTGATCTGGATGCGAACCCTTTTGTGATTAGGTGGGCCACGTAGAAGGATTTTCGAACCACTTTTGCAATGTGATTATCAAAGGAGAAATTACTGTCTACTTGGGTCCCTGGATCCCTTATTACATCTTCCATATTTAGGGGACTAACACCTATGTGGTAGTTTGTGGGTATTTTGTTTTTTCAAAGGGGATGACTATGCCCTTTTTGGAATTTAGCTTGAGGCCATGATTTTGACACCAGGTATCCATCTCAGTGAGACCCTTTTGGAGGATGTCTGTGTCAGCCGGAGAGTCAATTATAGCCCCTAGTTTGCAGTCGTCTGCGAACTTGGTCAGCCATAGTCCTCCTGTGCTTGCCTGTACCTCTGAGAAGTATATGCAAAACATGAGGGTTCCTAGTACTGAGCCCTGGGAAACACCACTTGTAACCAGTTTAGAGTTGGACCTAGCTCCCACAACTCTCACCATGTGGGTTCTGTCCATGAGCCAGTTGACAACCCATCTTGTGATGTAGGGGTTTATGTTCAGGCTGGTGAGCTTGTCTATAATACCAGAATGGGGAATGGTGTTGAAGGCCTTTGCGAGGTCTAGGTAGGCTGTGTGTACCACCCTTCCCTCGTCTATAGCCTTGGTAACTGTCTCAAAGAAGTCCACCAGGTTTAGAAGGCAAGATCTGCCCTTAACAAAGCCGAACTGGGTAGGGTCCAGTGTTTGGAGGTTCCCAATGTCTCTGTTAATGAGTTCCATGATGATGCACTCCATAGCCTTGCAGACCAAGCTAGTCAGGCTTATAGGGTGATAGTTCCCGGGGTCTGTTGTGGCTCCACCTTTGTTGAGCAGAATAACCATTGCTGTGCGCCACTCTATGGGTACATAGCCTGTGGAGAGGCTGAGTTTGAACAGTGTGTTTAGGTGAGGGGTTAGTTTGTCTTTGAGCTCATGTAGGACACAGCCTGGGACACTGTCTGGTCCAACTGATGCTGTGTTTTTGGCTTTAGAGAGGGCTGTTTTAACCTGAGTGTCTGTTATTTCATGGGCTCTACATTCGTCTGGTATGGTTATGGGCCCTTTTGGGGGTGAGTTTGCTTTAAACCTGTCTGCCAAGATGTTGGCGATATCAGTCGGTTCAGTGTATTTTGTGCCATTCTGCACTAACTCCGAGCAGATCTGAGCATTGCCACTTAGATTCTTGACATAGCTAAAGAATGCCTTGTGGTTATCTTTGGAGTCCTTGGAAATTTTTCTTTCGAAGCTCGCCTTGGATGATTTTATGAAGAATCGTAGTTTCTTGCTGATAATGATCAGGGATGTCTTTCCTTCTTGGGATTTTACTCTTTTCTGTACTAGTTTCCTCCTTCTATCGTATAGCTTGTTTATGGCAGGAGTCCACCATTCTGGTTTCCTTTTCTTGGAGGAGTGAGTCTTGGTTTTGCTTGGGATAGCACGATCCATGCATTCTTGTAGTTGCCCATAGTATGCATTAGTAAAGGATTTTGCAGCTTGGAGAGCATTATCCTTTAGCATGTGGGCTTTGAAACTTTCCACCTCGGTTTTAAGTAACGTGAAGTTTGCTTTTGAAATGTTTTTCATGGTGGTTTCCTTGTCCGGGGGTGGAGGTGGAATGTGGATATCCAAAGTGATTTGTTTATGTTCAGATCCAACCAGTGAGGGGTTGACCTCCAGTGTGGAACACCAGTTGCCCATGTTGGTGATGACCAGGTCCAATATGTTGTCACCTCTGGTGGGAGTGTTGACCAGTTGATCCAGGACATTTGAGTTTATAAATTCTAGGAAATGTTGGGCAAGGGAGTTAGTACTTGAGTAGTTCTCCCAAATAATGTTTGGGTAATTGAAATCACCCAATATTAGGGTGTTTGGTAGGACCTTTATGTTTCCCAGTGTTTCCAGAAACATGGAATGGGGTCCTGGACATGGTGGGTGATCTGTAGCAAGCTACAATTTGAATTGCAGTTTTGCCCATTGTTAGTTGCATGTGGATTACCTCTGAAGCATCGTGCTGTGCCACTAACCTGGAGGTGTGGGTATTCTTGAGGAATATGGATACTTCCCTGTCTTTTGTATTTCAGTCCGGGTTCTGTGGCTGAAATGTATGGTATGAGTTGTAGCCTGGTAGTGCTGGGGTGCTCTCTGAAGCTTTAAACCAGGTTTCTGTTACTGCACATATATCGATTTTCTCCATACTGAGGAGTGCCTTGTGTGCGTGCATTTTGAGGTTTAGACTTCTGGCATTGAGTAGCACTACCCTCAGTTTTTTGTCACTTGTGCTATTGATGGTGGTGGGTTTGTCTTTTGAGCCTTCCCTAAACACGGCACTATGGGGGTGGCAAGAGCCTTGGCCAGTATTCAAAAGCCTAAGGGTGACAGGTGCAAACCGTCTCTAGTGAAGCAGCGTGGCTTGTTGAGCATGTCACCCCAGGTGAACAGACACTGGATCCCTTTTGAATGACACCAGAAACTTAGCCTTTTGTTGAAATTGATCATTTTTTTCTTTGTACCGTGGTATTATTCTTGGTGAGGGCAGGATGCTACTCAGGGTCAGGGTCATACAGGCCTGGGCTACATGATCAGAGAACTCTTCCATGTCTCTCTTCATGTAGTCCAGGGAGGTACAGTTCAGGTCATTCACACCAACATGGACATACCTGAAGGCCATATCAGCTCTGTACCATCCTTTAACTTGCAACCTGTAGCAACCACTCAAATACAAACATGACTTGGCAAATTGAAACCAGGCTCTTTATCCACTGATAATCTCCCCCCAGAATACTTCAAAAATAGTGCTAAGGCAATAAGCTTCCCAGTAAGTATCCTTATAAACTGATCACTTGCAGAACACGCAGTCCCCCAGCTCTGGAAAAAATTAATAATCACTCCACTTCATAAAGGTGGAAACTCTCATGACATTTTTAATTTTAGACCCATTTCCATACTGACCCCTCTATCTAAAATAATGGGAAAAATGCACCCACAAACAACTGGTTGAATATCTAACAAGAAACAACCTACTATCCCCTTCACAACATGTTTTTTGACCATCCCACAGTAACATTACTGCCCTAGTCTCCTTCACAAATTTCATCTATAATGCCCTTGATAGTAACCTACTTAGATCAGTCCTGTTACTAGATCTCTCAAAAGCATTCAGCACAGTTTCCCACATCAAACGTATCCAGAAACTCCACTCATTAGGATGCTCTGATGCCACCCGAACCTGGTTCACTAGTTACTTGGAAAACAGACAGCAATCCGTAAAATGGCAGAATACCCTCTCTAACTTTCTCCCAAATAACATAGGAGTGCCCCAGGGGGTCAGCCTTGGGACTCCTACTATTCAACATTTTTATAAATGACCTAAATAAAGTTCTTTCTGACTGTACTACCATACAATATGCAGACGATTCAACCATAATCTGTACCTCCAATAACTTCTCTGACCTCCAAAAGTTAACACAAAAGGCCTTTACATCCATAGAACTCTGGCTAAACCAATCACAGCTATTACTTAACCCTAATAAATCTAAACTACTCATCTTTGCATCTAAACCTGTTCCAACAGAGTTTACTACATTATCCATTAACAAAACCCACACAGAGTTAGTAAATCAGGCCAAACTGCTTGGAATTACTATTGACAGCAAACTTAGCTTTGACTTGCATATTAATAATGCAATAAAAAAGACTCACTTCAAATTAGGCAAACTTTACAGAAACAAACAATACTTAGACAAATCCATCCAAATAAAACTTTCAAAAACTCTTCTCCTTCCAACCTTACTATATGGGTCTCCTATCTTCACAACTCTTTACAACACAAACTGCAGTCCTGTTGTTATAAGATAGAAAAATTCACATCAGCCAAACCAAATCACACCCACCATTGCCAGGCCAGTAGAGAACTAAACTGGCTAGAATTTGCATTACCTACATTACATACAACTTACATTTGCCCATAAACTCGTTAATAAACTCAAGTGTTGCCCTTCCCTGAAAAATATAATTGAACCTTACGTCCCATTTAAAATCTACGCTCTAACAACAAACACCTACTTAAAGCATCAAAACCTAGTAGAGCAGGTAGCTGCCTCTATTCCCATTCCATAACTAAGCTGTGGAACACCCTCCCATCATCAGTTACAGAATTAGACAACATAATCTCCTTTAAAAGAAAACTAAAACAACATCTCACTGATAACCCCAGTTGCACATGCAACACATATCCGCAGCCTCCTTAATCTAGGAAAACTGTTTCACGTAGCAAATATACTTATGTATATGTCATACTGTCATACTATATGAGTTATCCCTAATATTTAGTATCCTAGTCCACATGTCTATACAACTATCTTTACACATTTTCTATTCTCTGTCACTTTCTACATTTAATACTACCATTAAATACATACCACCTATAATCTACATATTCCCACCACCTAGCTATAAGATTCTAACTATATCTATCCTACCTTTAAGTTTAACTCTCTAATTCTACCTCCCCACTACACTTACCTTTCCCTTTTCCTACCCCCCCAAAAATTGAGCTGTATTGTTAAATATTTTTTACTGTATAATTTTCCTACATGCTAATGTTCCATTGTTATTATATTGTGCCTTTTTACAACATATGTGCTGTTTAGATAGTTTTCTGTATTATTTGACTTCATCGGTTCATAGGTAGATACTAGGCTATCTGCCCTAGGGCATTTATAAGCCTAGCCAGAGTGTGTTTGGCTTTTGCCTCCCTTTTTGATTTGTTAACTGTGCCTCTGTATAGTAGGTCACAGAAGATAGCCCTTTAAGGTTAGTTTACTGTGCCTCTGTCTAGCAGGGACACAGAAGATATCCCAGGGGTAAACTTACGATCTCCCATCCACTCGTCAAGATTTCTCTTGAAGAGGGTCAGTGAGGGGCTCTGCCTTGCCTTATAAGTTCATAGGTAGGTACTAGGCTATTGGCCCAAGGGCCTAAGTAAGCCTAGCCAACAAAGTTCCCTGGCTTAGGCAAACCCAAGAAAGTTTAATTTCCTGTGCCCCTGTCGAGCAGAGCCACAGAAGTGATCCCCGGGGAGTATTTCCTATTTCCCATCCACTCATCAAGATTTTTCTTGAGTATTAATGAGGGACTTTGCTTGACATAGATGGGTAGCCTGTTCTAGAGTATGGGAAGTCTCTGGGACAGGAATCTATCCCTCCAGCAAGTCCTGTTTATTGTAGTGACAAGGTTTAAGTCCCTAGAGTGTGTAGCTCAGAGGGATTGGGATTTCTTTACGTGTAGCATGTCCAACAGCTCTGGGTTTGACATAGCTTTATATGTTAGGCAAAGATCAACTTGGAGTAGGCGATATACTACAGAGTAAAGCTGGAGTTTTTTGAGACGATCAGTGGAGGGCATCTGTTTGAGGCCAGAAATTCTCTTTGTGAGGTACTTCTGTGGCCTTTCCAGCTGCTGCAGATGTCTTGTGAGGTACAATCCAAAAGGGGCGTTGTACTCTACAATGGGTCTAATGAGTGTTGAGTAGAGGGGAACAATTACCTCTTTTTTTCCTGGATGAGAACTCTTTTGTGATGGTGTGCTATGTCGAAGGATTTCCTGACTACTGTGGCAATGTGATTATCAAAAGAGAGACTACTGTCCACCTGGGTCCCAAGGTCTCATCATACCTTCAGTGTTAAGAAGACTGGCATCTATGTGGTAGTTCATGGGTACTGAGTTTTTACCAAAGGGGATAATAATGCACTTTTTGGCATTGAGCTTGAGGCCATGGCTCTGACACCAGGCATCTGTCTCAGTGAGGCCCTTTTGTAGGATATCCACATCATTTGGGGACTTGACTATAGCTCCTAGTTTGCAGTCCTCTGTGAACTTTGTTAACCAGAGGCCTTCTGTGTTAGCCTGTACTTCAGAGAAGTAGATACCAAACAGGAGAGGTCCCAGGACTGAACCCTGTGGTACTCCACGTGTCACTGGTTTGAAGTCAGATTTGGAGTCTGCAACTTTTACAGTGTGGGTTCTGTCAGTGAGCCAGTTAGCAACCCATCTTGTGACATAGGGATTTATACCTAGTTTAGTGAGTTTAGCTATAATTCCAGAATGGGGGATGGTGTCGAAACCCTTTGCAAGGTCAAGATAGGCTGTGTGAACCACCTTACCCTCGTCTATGGCTTTGGTGACTGCCTCAAAGAAGTCGACCAGGTTCAGGAGGCAAGATATGCATTTCACAATCCTGAACTGGGTGGGGTTCAGAGTTTGGAGGTTACCAATGTCTTTGTTTATGAATTCCATGATGATACGTTCCATGGCCTTGCAGACGAGGCTTGTCAGGCTAATAGGTCGATAGTTCCCGGGATCAGTGGTGGCTCCCCCTTTGTGGATTGGGATAACTGTTACTGTGTGCCATTCAGTGGGCACAAAGCCTGACATGAGGCTATGATTGAACATGGTGCTTAGGTGGGGAGCCAGTTCGTTCTGAAGTTCGTGTAAAACGCAGCCTGGGATGTTGTCCGGTCCCATGGATGCTGTGTTTTTGGCTTTAGAGAGTGCTGCTTTTACCTGTGAAGTTGTGATTGCAGGGACTCTGCATTCTTCCTGTATAGATATGGGCCCTTTAGGGAGTGAGAGTGGGAGTAAAGTTAGCACTGAACCTATCTGCCTGGATGTTGGCAATATCAGTTGGTTCTGTAATTTTTGTGCCGTTGTGCTGTAACTCAGAGCAGATCTGGGTGTTGCCATTGAGATTCTTGACATAGCTATAGAATGCTTTGTGGTTGTCCTTAGAATCAGTGGCAGTCTAGTTTTCATAGCTAGTTTTGGAGGATCTTATAAGGGATCTCGGCTTCTTGCTGAGGCTGACCAGGGAGCTGCTCCACTCATGGGATTTTACTCTCTTTTGCAACAGTTTCTTCCTTCTGTTGTACAGTTTGTTTATGGCAGAGGACCACCAGATTGTCTTCCTTTTTTTGGAGGACAATGTCTTGGCTCTGTTTGGGATAGCACAATCCATGCACTCGTGTAAGTGCTTATAGAGTGCATTTGTGTAGGATTCAGCAGTCGTAACTGTATTGTCCATCTGCATGGGTGTCATGAAGTTCACCACTTCTGTCTTAAGAAGCACGAAGTTGGCTTTGGACAAAATTTTTACCGTGGTTTCCTTAATGGGGTGTGGGGGCGGGATGTGGATATCTAGGGTAATTAGCTTATGGTCAGATCTGACCAACGAGGAACTGACTTCAGGGGTGGAACACCGGTCACTCATGTTGGTAATGACTAAGTCTAGGATATTGTTGTCCCTGGTGGGGGTGTGGATAAGTTGATCCAGGGCATTGGAATTTATGAATTCCACAAAGTGCTGAGCGAAGGAGTTGGTACATGAGTAATTTTCCCAGTTAATGGTGGGGTAGTTGAAATCACCCAGTATTAGGGTGTTTGCTTGAACCCTAATATTTTCCAGTATATCAGGAAAAGAGGAGAGGGAATCTTGGTTCATAGGCTCATAGATTAGTACTAGGCTAACTGCCCTTGCGAGCCATTTTAAGCCTAGCCAATTATCCCTTGTTAGACTTGAACCCTGCACCTTGTGTTTATAAGGCAAATGCCTTAACCATTAGGCCACCCTCCCACTTCAGCATGATTTGGGGGAAAGACCCCCACAGAAGCACAAGTAAATAATGCAAAGGCCGGAAATAATGCATTGGCCAGAGGTCAGGATCGAACCTTGTACCTTGTGCATGGGAGGCGAACACCTTAACCGCTTCGCTATCTTGTCACTTGGGGCATGGTGGGGGATCTGTAGCAAACTACAATTTGGATTACAGTTTTGCCCAGAGTTCGTTGCACTTGGATGACCTCGGTTGCATTATGCTGAGCAACTAGCCTGGAGGTGTGGATATCCTTAATGAATATGGACACACCTCTGCCTTTGGTGTTTTGGTCCAGGTTAGATGGCTGAAAAGTGTGGTATGAGTTATAGCCTGGTAATGCAGGGGTGCTTCAGAATACACCACAGAAAATTCAGAGGAAGACACAGAAGTGGCTTTAATCCATCTTTATTCAATCCGTCCTGGTACCTCAGCTGTTCGCCTTCAATGGGACACATACAAACATTTTCAGTGTTCTTTTATATATGCATCAATCAATTAATTAAACAATTAATTGTTCCAAACATTTTTAACTCATTCAGCACTGAAACATCTTTCCACAAAAGACTTAAATATAATGTTCTTTTTTTTCTTTTTTTCCTTACTTCTTTTTTTCTTATTTCATCATTTTAAAATTAATTATTTCATTTTTAACAAAATTTCTTGTATATGTTACAAAAATACAAACATGGAATAAATACTCTATTTTATTCAAAATTACAATGTTAATGAATTTCATCAATGTAATAAATTCCTTTCATTTGAAAATGCAATATAACATCCTATAAAACACTTTAAATGTGATTCAAGCATTACAAAATTACTTATATTTAATATTAAATTAACAGATATAGATCAGTACTTTATGTTTTTTCAAAAGATTTTCACTACAATGAATTTCATTAAATTTAATTAAGTTTCCAAGTTCATTCCCTTAGGAAATAAAGTATGATACCCTATGATCATCCTCTGTTCAAGCTTGTTCAAAGCTGCTTTAAAATTCCCTTTGCGCAAATGGAGCCTGGCTAGTACACTAAATCTAAAGCTGTCATTTTTACCATCATGTATACTACAAAAATGTGCAGCTACAGGACTCTCCAAGTTACCCCTCCTTATGTCACCCAAATGCTCCAAAATGCGAATCTTAGTCTTTCTGGTAGTTTGACCAATGTACCACTTGGATGGAACACAATCACATCCTAAAATGTATACTACACCAGATGACCTACAGTCAAATCTCTCAAAGGCAATGTATTTTTTTCCATTTATTTTCATTCCATGCATGTTTTTAATTTTGTTACAAGCAGAACAATTACCACAACTATACATCCCAACGTTGCTATCTGCCTTGACTTCCAATTTTCTATTCAAAATTTCTTTTAAATTCGGATACCTTCTATAAGAAAAGGTAATATGCTTGGGAAAGAGGTGACCTATTGCTGGATCTTCACATACCACATGCCACAAACCCCTAATGATTTTTTCCATAATAATGGAAAAGTTAGAGTACTTGGACACAAAAAATAATCTATTCAAGTCTGATAGACTTTCAGAGTCAATACATTCTCATGCCCACGCATCCTAAATGTCTTATTTTTACACAATCTGCATTTTATAACTTGGAGTTTGTCATGATCATAACCACAAGATGTTAATCTTTCCAAAATTCCATCACACACTTCCTCCCAGAGATTTTTATCTGAAGTGTTCCTCAAATTCCTTTTAAATTCCCCTTCTGGTAAAGCCTTAATCAAATGTACAGGGTGCATACTACTAGCATGCAAAAAATGCAGGGGTGCTCTCAGGAGCCTTGAACCAGGACTCAGTCATTGCATAGACATCGATGTTCTCCATTTTAAGGAGTGTCTTGAGTGAGTGCATTTTGAGATTTAGACTTCTAGCATTGAGTAGCATTACCCTCAGTTTTTGCTTGCCTGTTCCTATTATGGTGGTGAATTTGTCATTTGAACCTTGCCTAAAAAAGGCATTATAGAGGCGGCAAGAGCCTTTGCCAGTATCTGGAATCCCAGGGGTGACAGGTGCAGGCCATCTCTGGCAAAGCATCATGGTCTGTCGACCATGTCGTCCCAGGCAGACAGATACTGGATCCCCTTAGAATGACACCAGAAGCTTAGCCAATTGTTGAAGTCAATCATTTTGTCCTTGTACTGCAGTATCATTCTGGGTGATGGCAGGATGCTACTCAGGGCTAGGGTCATACCTGCCTGGGCTACAAGATCGGAGAGTTCTTCCATGTCTCTTTTCATGTAGTCCAGGGAGGTACGTTTCAGGTCGTTCACACCAACATGGACAATCACAGAGTCATATTTGTACTTGTGGCATGACCTGAGTATGTGGGTTATGTGGCGGATCCTGGCACCCGACAGGCATCTGACAGTGACCTTCTCCTTGTTTAACCTGGTGAGTGGGACATCAGTGTGCCTGACTATAGAGTCACCTATGATTAGTGTGTTGGGTACGTTGTTTTGCCTTATGGGCTGTAGTTGAGTGGCACACTGAGTCTGTGGGCTATGTGTCATTTGGGTTGTGTTGGTGGTGGGAGGTTGCTTGCGTTTCTGCTTTGGAGGTCTCTGTTGCTTGAGCAGATTATTATTGAGAGCCTCTGCTAATGTTTTTGTGTTTCTATGTGTGGATTTTGGTGGTGTAGGTTTAGTTGGACTATCTGATGAGTGTGGTGTGGTGCAAATGTTTACCTTCTCCTCTTGACTATCAAGTTTAGTCTTGGTTGGAGAGAGCTTTACCTCCAGTTTGGCTAGATAAGTGCATCTCTCACAGGTTGTAGTGTTGGGTAATTGTTTCCTTGCAAATTCATGTAATGATTTTCATGTAACTTGGAGCTTTTCTCCCCAGGCCTCCACTGAAAATGGGTCTCAAGCACAGTGGACTTTCCCAGTCAATAAATGTCAACAAACAAATAAATAAAATCATTCATAATTCCATCTTACTATCAACTAATATTACATAAATAAACAATAATATACTTTCAGAGAGATATCTATACCAAGCGATTGCAGCCCCCCAAACATCTCCAACGCCCAAGTGAGAACTGCTCTCTCCAAAGCAAAAAACACAGCATCCATGGGACCTGATGGTGTCCCCGGCTGTGTGCTCCACGAACTCAACGAGGAATTAAACCCACAGCTAGGACAGCTGTTTAATCATAGTCTTACCTCTGGATGCATTCCAGGAGTGGCGCACTGCAACTGTGGTCCCACTTCACAAAGGCGGTGCCTCCACCGACCCTGGAAATTACCGGCCCATTAGCTTGACAAGCCTTATCTGCAAAGCCATGGAGAGGATCATAATGGACCTCATAAATAAAGACATAGGGAATTTGCAGACTTTGGATCCATCCCAGTTTGGCTTTGTCAAAGGCAGATCATGCCTTCTAAACTTGGTTGACTTTTGAAACAGTCACCAAAGCCATTGATGAGGAAAGGCAGTCCATACAGCCTACCTCGATCTGGCGAAGGCCTTTGATACAATACCCCACTCGGGTATCATTGAAAAACTCATCAGCTTAAATGTTAACCCATACATCACAAGATGGGTTGCAAACTGGCTGAGTGACAGAACCCACAGGGTCAGAGTTGCTGGCGCCATGTCAGACTCAAAGCCTGTCACAAGTGGTGTACCACAGGGCTCAGTCCTGGGCCCACTCTTGTTTGGCATCTACTTTTCAAGTACAAGCAAACACAGGAGGGTTATGGCTGACAAAGTTTGCAGATGACTGCAAACTGGGCCATAGTAGAAAACACATCTGACACAGATATCCTTCAGAAGGGTCTCACAGAAGCGGATAACTGGTGCCAGAGCCATGGCCTAAAGTTAAATGCCAAAAATGCATAGTCATGCCCTTCGGGAAAAACAAGGTTACCCTAGCTACCAAATAGGTGGCAATCCACTGAGTACAGAAGAAGTTATCAGGGACCTGGGGACCCAGGTTGATAGTAGTCTGTCATTCGACACCCATGTAGCTAAAGTAGTTAGGAAGACCTTCTACATTGCCCACCTTATCATGAAGGGATTCTCATCTAGATCAAGGGAGTCATAGTCTCCCTATACTCATCACTCATCAGACCAATGATTGAGTACAATGCCCCATTCGGAATGTATCTGACCCGACACTTGCAGCAGCTGGAGAGGCCACAAAAGTTCCTCACCAAAAGGATAAAGGGTCTCAAACATCTGTCCTATGCTGCCCGACTGAAAGAACTCCAGCTCTATTCAGTCGCCACGCTTGCTCAGAGGTGACCTTTGCCTAACATACAAGGCCATGTCAAACCCAGATTTGATGAATATGCTTCACCTCAAAAAATCTAGATCCATCAGAGCCACAAGGCGGGAGATTTAAACCTCGACACGGCTATTAATAGGGCGTGCTGGAGGGATAGATTCATCACCCAAAGACTCCCTATGCTGTGGAATAAAATCCCGGTATATGTGAGGCAGAGCACCTCACTGGCCTTGTTCAAGAGAAATCTTGACCAATGGATGGGAGATTGCAGATATACCCCAGGGATTACCTCAGTGTCACTGCTCAACAGAGGCACAGCAAAATAATGGGTATAGTTCCCCATACTAAAGGGGTGGCGTAAGCCACAAAACTATGGGCTAGGCTTGTAAATGCCCTCGGGCAGATAGCCTAGTATGAACCTATGAACCTATGAACCTATAAAAGAATTTAGCATTAATACCAGGAAAATCCCTAATTACACACCCTTCATCAACTACATTTTAACTAATTTCAGGAAGATAATGCACAGTAATTACCTTACTTAAAAACAGTGCTTTGTATTACGGTGCAGTGTTGCAGCGGTAGCATTGTTGCCTCGCAGCAAGAAGTTCTCCAGTTGGATTTTAGGCTGGAGTGCTTTCTGTGCGGAGTCTGCATGCCCTCCCTGTGTTTGTGTGTGTTTTCTTCTAGTGCTCCGGTTTCTTCCCATGTTACAAAGCCATGCATCTGGAACATTTCTCCCTGGGCCTCCACTGAAAATTGGCTTTGTTCCAAGTTGGACTTTCCCAGTAAACAAATGTTAAATAAATTTAACGTTTCCAACTGCTTTTACTGCAGAATGTCCAGATTCTTTTAGACTGCACAAAATAAAAGAAATTGAAAAAAAATGGTTTAAAATATTGGCACCAATTTTTGAATAATAAATTATATGAAACAATTATCTTCTGGTAAGATGCAATACAAGGCAAAACAATTGGTTGAATATTCAAATATTTAGAGAATGTGTCAGTAATGAGTTACAATTATTACATATAAACTCAAGAACTATTCCTAAGATTTTATATTTCTTTTTTTTAAAATCAGTAGTTCAGAAATTTAATACAAATTATCATTATCAATTATATACAAGATTTTGAGATCTGAATTCTCACCTGTAATATGTCATTTTGGAACTATTCCACAAAGATTAATAATGAAACGTTTCAGATGCTAATAAAACAATATTTAAATCCATTAGTAATACAACTTCATCTTCTTTTTGAAAAATATTTATGTGGAAGTACTTACAAAGAAGTTTCCTTACTCCGTACAAAATTACCTTAATATTATAAAAAAGACCATATTAAATGTTGAACATGCAATGAAGTTTTAAATACAAATTGGATTCACATGATTTTAGAGTGCAAAATAGTTGCTCCATTTTAGTCAGATTCCAACAACTTTATTAAAGTGTTGTGGTTAGATAATTGTGATATAACAAATTCAGTGATAGAATTTAATGCTCCAATCCCTAACTCAGTTCCAAGAACACAATTGCCTCTCATCTGGTTATTCCTTGCTACTGCAAGGAAAATAACAATAAACTGTAAATGTAAAAGTAACCTCTCATTTTCAGAATTTATTTCTCTTGCAAAAAAAATGTTTGTAAAAGGAAAACCCAAACTGCTAATGCATTAACTTCAAATGTTGCACATAAAACTGCCATGGTTAAAGCTTAAAGATCTTTTAGATAAATATTGACAGTACTTAGAAATTACTCATATTATGGACATTGTATATAGCTTTATTTGTACTATTTGTGTATTTAATTGTTATATTGATTTATTTAAAAATCAATAAAAAACATTTTTAAAAAAAGGAAACTACAATGTTTCCTCAAATCAGTATGTCTCAGTATGTTCACCCTCTAGAACACCTAATTCCTCTCCTCCCCTGTTTAAAGAAGGAGCTCCAATGGTGGATTACACAACTGTCTCTAAATCCAGGCCTCCCCATTCACCCTCTACCACCAATGTGAGTCCTATTCACAGATAGGTTCATAGGTTAGTACTAGGCTAACTGCCCTTGTGGGCCATTTTAAGCCTAGCCAATTACCCCATGTGAGAATCAAACCCTGCACCTTGTGGCTCCAAGGTAAACACCTTAACCATTATGTCATCCTCCCATCCAATGCATCGGACATGAGTTGGGGGTGGTGGCCCTGGACCTCCACACAGCTAAAGAAGAGTTGTCACCCTCCCAAATTAAGGCCCTCATAAATGTGAGAGAAATTAGGGCATTAACTTTTGCCCTGCAAATATTCCAATCACGTATCAAACCAGGGACATTACATGTACACACAGACATGACAGTCTTGTGGTATATAAACAAGCAGGGGGATAACAGATCCCATCTTCTGTGCAGACTAACCATGCAGGTAGGATCTAGCTCTCCTCCTAGATGTATCCCTCCAAGTGGTGTATGTCCTCTCCAGCCAGAATACTGTGGTGGGCACCCTAAGCAGACCCAGAACACAAGCCCACAAATGGATACTTCACAGAGATGTGTTTCTGGACATTGTCCACCAGTGGTGTATTCCAGAGATAGGCTTGTTTGCCTTGCCCATGAACAAACAGCTCCCTCGGTTTTATGCCAGAGAATACCATCTTCAGGCATGGGGAGTGGGCACCTTTCATTCTCCTGGAACGGGAAATACCTAAATGCATTCCCTCCCCTCCCACTCATTCCAAATGTCCTGTTGAAAGTCCAACAGGAAAAGCCAAATATCTTGCTGGTGACTCCCTATTAGCCAAGACAGCACTGGTTCCCCTTTCTCTTTCACCTAGCCAAGGGCAATCATCACATTATAGGTTCATAGGTGTGTACTAGGCTAATGGCCCTGGAGCCTTTACAAGCCTAGCCCATAGGATTACCTCGGCATCATGCCACCCGACCTTAGTTCCTATTGCCTCTGTCGAATAGAGCCACTGAAGTGATCCCCGGGGTGAATTTTCTATTTCCCATCCACTCATCTAGATTCCTCTTGAAGAGGGCCAGTGAGGTGCTCTGCTTGACATGTATGGGAAGTCTATTCCAGAGCATGGGCAGTCTCTGGATTATGAACCTTTCCCTGCAACATGTTCTGTTGATTGTGGTCATGAGGTTAAGGTCTCTGTGATGCGGAGGGACTGGGATGTCTTTAGATGCAGCATTTCTAATAGAGCTGGGTCAGACATGGCTTTTTAAGTCAAGCAGAGATCGCCTCTAAGTAGGCGATATGAGACAAAGAATAGTTGGAGTTTTTTTATTCTGTCCATATAGGACATGTTTAAAGCCTAGGATCCTCTTTGTGAGGTACTTTTGTGGCATCTCCATTTGTTGCAGGTATCTAGTGAGGTACATGCCAAATGGGGCATTGTACTCCATTACCTCACAGAGTGGCCCTACTAACAAAGAACATGGGCTCACTCTTCTGCTCACATTTGGAAACCCTCCAACTGACCCTGTGGGTGATAGACCCCTGATCTCATTCAGACACCTTTACTCTGAGGATGCGCTTCAGGTCCTGCAGGAGGAAAGGAAATCTACTAGAAAATCTTACCTCTCCAAATGGAAGAGGTTCTCTGTCTGGTGACTGACTAGGAACCAGGAACCACTGAAGATGGATCCACCTATGGTCCTGTCCTATCTGTGTGAATTGTTTAATGCAGGATTAACATACTCTTCCGTTAAAGCTCATTTGTCAGCTATCTTTGCTTGTCTGCCAGTAGCTCCATCCTTAACTTCCAGATTCAAAGCTAAACAATTCCTCAAAGGTGTCTTTCATATCATAACCCCCCCCCAAGGAGACCTGTGGTTTTGCCGTGGGACCTCAACTTCATGCTTTGACTTGACTTGAGAATCTTTTGAGCCAGCTTCTTCTACTTCACTCAAACACTGCACTTGGAAAACGGTCCTCCTCTTGGCTATTACCTCTGCCAGGTGGGTCTCAGGGTTACAAGACCTTATCCCCCCCTTCTTGCCTTTCCACAAAGACAGGGTCTGCTTGCAGACCAATCCTTCCTTCATGCCAAAGGTTGTCAATGAATTGTCCACAAACCAGGCAATTTACCTACCATCCTCCTTCCCCTCCCCCAGAACAGTAGTGAGAGGATCCTGCACACCTTGGATGTACACAGACAACTCAGGTTCTACTTACATAAGACTAAACCCTTCAGGAAAACAGATCAGTTATCTGTGTCCTTCCATCCCAGGGCTCTGGGATTGCCTGTGTCTAAACGGACCATCTCCAGTTGGATATCCAAATCTATTGCCTTTTGCTATGTTCACCATGGTAAGGTTCTTCCGGGCTCAGTCAAAACACTCTGTACCAGGCAGTATCTTCTTCAGGGGCCTTCCTTACGGGTTTAGATACCAACTTTATCCTAGAGGCAGCTACTTGGACATCTGCCCGCACCTTCACTAAACACTATAAGCTGGATTCCATCTCCACATCCAGGACAGGGTTTGCCAGGACCATTCTCCATGACTTCATGGAAAATTCCTCTGCCACTTCCACAGAAGAATAGAAGGACACATATTAGTTGTGTAAGAACTTACCAGAATGATAGTTGTCCTTCTCTTCGGTGTTGCAGTACAACCCTCCCTGTGTCCCCCACATCTTGGCTTTCTTGGATACAGTGATTCTCATTCCCTTAGATGGCCTCTCTGCCTGGGGCCTCAGTTCTCAGGGTGGTGCGTGCAGATGTCTCTTTTATGGCCGACATCTGTTGGTGACCTACGTCATATGTACTGTGCACCCTAGGTAGTAAAAGACTTTGATATACTGGCTGATGTTGGGTCATCACCTTGGCAGGCAACTTCCTTTTGTCAGGACTACTGCAACAGAGAATAGAATGACATCCATCATTATGGTAAGTTCTTACACAACTAATCTTTCTCATGATACAGCGATGTCTGAAATTTCTTTGGTCCCAGCATCAACACCCTTTATCTTTTTAAATCCCAGTGCTGGGGTTGTCAGAAGAGAAACCGTGTGGTGGAGACAACAGACATCCTTAAATCCAGGTCCCCCCTTCTCCCTCTCTCCCCCAGAGCAGTCACTTACCACAGATGCTTCAGTCCTTGCTTGGGGGACAGTTTCTGGAGGGATAAAAGTACAGGGAATGTGGAACACCAAGGACAGATGCAAGCACATAAATATTAAGGAGATGCTTGCCCCTGATCAAGGCATTCAATTGTCTGAACCATCTTTGGTCCCAGAGACCGCTTCTAGTGGTTCCAGACAATACCACAGTTATGTGGCACATCAACAAGCAAGGGGGAATCACGTCATACCCCTATGCAGACTAGCCTTGTTAGCACAGCACAATCTCACTCTACAGGCATCATACATTCTGTCAGAGAAAAATTGTGTGGAAGACAAGCTGAGCAGGACCAAAGCAGACCCTCACAAATGGAAACTAAATCTGGGGGTCTAGAAAGCTTGAAAGACAGATGCCTTTTCATTTCCTTGGACAGGAATGTTTCTGTATGCTTTTCCACACTTTACGCTAATATCCAGGGTACTTCTGAAGATTCAGAAGGAATCCCTAAGATCATTGTGGTGACTCCTTTCTGGCCTAGGCAACCTCATGGTTTTCCTATATTTAGGAAATGGCCAGGATAATTACCACAAGCTTCCACACAAACTGAATCCACTCACACAAGAACAATGGTGTTTGAGGCACGCTGATATCAATCATCTTCAGTTGATTGACTAGATGGTAGGGTCTTAACTCAATTTAGGCACCCGTTTACTGAGACGATGCATCAGGTACTAATAGGGGAAAGAAGCCCTGTTACTAGAAAATCATATATTAAAAAAATGGAAAAGGTTTTCTAGTTTGCGCCAACAACATAACCAGCACCCATTCAGGGCTAGATGTTCTCTGGTTTTACAATATTTGTGAGAGTTACCATCGTATGGCCTTTCTTATTCTTCTATCAAGCTTTATTTATAAGCCATTTCAGTATTTCTGCCCATGGACCCTCCTCTTTCAGTGCAATCTCATGTCAAAATGTTTTTGAAAGGAGGTTTGCACAAGATACCTCCAAAAAATGGCAGTCCCTCTTTGGGATCTTAATTTTGTGTTAGAGAAGCTAAAACTCCATTTGAACCAGCTAATCTGGCTGACTTAAGGTTCTTAACATGGGAAACAGTTTTACTGAGTACTCTGACCTTTGCAAGAAGGGTATCTGAGTTGCATTCTCTTATGGACAGTCAACCCTATCTCATTTTCCATAATGGGCAAGGTTACTTTGAGAACTAATCCTTTTATGGCTTGAAGTGGTATCCGAGTTTACTTTAAGCCAAACAGTCCATCTCCCAGTTTTTTTTCCTGAACCTAAAAATGGGAGAGAAAGGTTACTCTCTACCATGAATGTCCATGGACAACTATGATACGAAAATACATTTTTAACTGGTGGGTGTTTGTGTATTTGTTGGTCTATGCATTGTGTATACTGTGGAATTATTAAAGTATTATACTCAGCAGCTTGGTGTTTTCTTCCAAAGTGCTCTTTAAGAAGTTTTTTGGTCATTTTGGTGTTGAGCACTTTAATTCCCATTTTTTTAACTCTGATACTATCTTAAGAGAACTAAATGTTTGAGGTCTTTGTATCAATTGTTCATTTCTTGTGAGAGTAAGAAGACTGGACAGTCATGTCAAAATAGACCATTTCCAAATAGTTGTTTAAGGCTATTACCTTTTATTACATTCACCATAGCAAAACTATACCAGGCAGGGTCAGGGCCCACTCTACCAGGGCACTGGCTTTATTTATGGCTTTTTGGAAAGGGATGGATTCTAGAAGTGTTGTACAAGACACCTCTTGGTCCTCTAAAAAATACATTTACAAAGCACTATAAGCTTGGTTCCTTCACTAGGTCCAGATCAAGCTTTGCTGGGACCATACTTCAGGGGCTCCTGGACTCTTCTCTTTCCACCTCCCAAATGTACATAGCTGAGGTAATCTACCCATATAGCTAAGGCTACTGCAGCAATGATCAGTATGATGAACATAGTGCAGCTGTATAAGTTGAACTTACCATACATAGCAGATGTTTGAATGACCACTGCAGAAGTAGCCACTCATTCCCTCCAGCCTTCTCATTTTTTGGTGTTCTTTTTATACCAGGGTGTGGACTTTAATTCTTTGTTGTTCCTATAATTGTCATTTCAGGTTCAGCCTCCCTCTCTCTGCTGGCAAGAAAGCTTAAAATGGCTACACATCCAAAACTTGTCTATTAGTCATCTCAGCTTGAGCTGTTTGACAGTTTGGGTATATGGAAAGTGCCCTGAAGCTGTGGAAGCTGACCAGCTGTTATATCCTTAGCAGGATATAACCCATATAGCTAAAGCTACTGCAGCAGTGATCATTTGAACATCTACTGTTATGGTAAGTTCAAGTTACATAACTCTACTATCTCATTTGACACTTAAGGTTTTGTTTCCTTTCATGCCAGGAAATTGGGTTTGGCATTGTCCAAGCATACCACCTCTTCCTGGATTTCTAAGGCCATTGTTTTTTTATTATTCTTTTCATGGCAAGCAGCTTTCCTTTTCTGTTTGTGTTCATTCAACCAGGGCAATGGCCTCTTCTGTTTTTTTTTTCAATGGTTTAGATACTAGATCCATCTTGCAAGCTGCTACTTGGTCTTCTGGGCAGGTTTTACCAGGGCCCATCCTATCATGGGTTTATGGAGGGCTCTTCTCAGCCTTCCTCCTCCCATACCTTCCAGTAGCTTTTGTACTCTCCCAAGAGTAAAAAAATATTGCAAAAGTGATAAGAAAGGACATAGTACAGTTGCGCAAGATCTTACCATAATAGTAGATGTCTTACTTCTCACTGTTGCAGTATTCTGTCCCTCCCTCCTGTCCCCTGTTGTCCTACCTGTGGCCGAGGGGTCGTCTTCTTTTTCTTCCTCTTCCTGGATGTGCATGTTATTGCCTTCTGTGCAATTGCTCAGATTTTATTGCGGGACTTCAGTTCTGAGGATTAGGCATCTGTACGTCACGTATGTACTTTATACCTTGCAGGTAGAACATGCATCTAACGTACAATGCTGGGAAGGTGTAAAAGCTTTGGTATACTGGCCAGACATTCATCTGTCCCTGGCAGGATATCCCAGCAGTAACGAATACTGCAACAGTGAGAAGTAGGATATCAAGAGCTTACATAACTGGACTTTACTGGAGGCTTCCATGTTGATTTCACAACGTTTTTTTTTTTTTTTTTTAATCTCATCTCGGCTAATAATCATTGAGCCTTATCTGTCTCTAACCTTGATATAATTAAGTCTTCCATAAATATTTCCATTTGTGACTTTTAGTTTCCACATTCCTTTGTACTTTGGAGTTATCATAAACTAGCTGCTTAACTGCGTTCTTTCTGAACTGATGCGTATTATCCAGATACTCCTTATTTTCTCTCTATCACTCTGCATTTGCTCCTCCTCTTATTCTGTGAGATTCCCTTTATTCTATAATACTTGTCAGCTTCTCTAAGTAATTTATATTACTTCTTTCCCGTGTCTGTCACTCTTACTACTACCACGTTTTTAAACTACCATATCTGATGTTATTTTCATTTGTTCCTCAAAGAGTGGGTTCATATCCAATCCTCAGATCTGACGCGGCCAGTATCTTTAGATTCTAGGATCCAACTCTCGAGCGCCTCCCTTACCCATAATGCTCCTGATAACTGTATTATCTGAAATCTCATTTGCTGCTCTTTGAGATTTAATGGGATTGCAATTGCTTGAGCTCCTTGTGGGTTGTAGTGAGTGGGTAGTTTATATTTTCCACATATTTTTTAATATATATTTTCTCTTTTTTTCTTTATATACTAAGATTTATCTCCCTTACACTTAAAAATCTTTCCTTACTGGCCTTTTCTGTAATCTTTTATATTGGATCCGAAGGTTACTTTAGCTTCCACTCTGGTGACTTCCCTGATCTGATCGACTCTGACTCCAATGGAACCCGATGATTCTCAGAGCAGAAGCATCGGTGTCTGATCCGAGGGGTTGACTTTGACTCCAAAGCTTTCTGAGCCATCGCTTCCTCTGGGGGCTTCAGTGTTAGCTCGGCTCTGACTCCTCCTTCAGAAAGGAGAATTGGGGAGCCTCAGGGATTGTCTGCTCTGGTGGGATGGTCCTCTATTTCCCCTGGTCTCTCTGCCATCGAGGTGGTGGAAAGCGTTTTCTCACATCCCAGAGTGTTTTTTTTTACTCTTCCTTCTTTGGCTCCATGTCCTGTTCCCTCTTTAGATCCTATCTCTGAGTCTTCTCATCTGACACCTCAGAGACACCCAGCCCAGATGAACTTCCAAGCAGTTCCCACCAAGGAACTCTCTCTTCTGGCACCTTCCCAGAACATCCCACAGAGGAGGTCCTTCAGAAGAGGACATGCAAGAGGAGGCAGTTGGATTCCACACAGGAATACCTCACAGAAGACACTGATTTTGATGGAGAAGGGTCCTAAGATCTTCACCTGAGGATGTCTCATTTGAAGACATCTTAGAGATCCTATCCCAGAAAGGTGGTTGGTCTTCTCAAACTCCTTCCTAGGAGAAACTGGTGTTCTTGGAAGCCTTTGGATCTGGAGCATCTATGTCTTTGGTTACCCCACCTGCAGATGAGCTAATAGACATTGTCTCTTGCAGAGCATGGAAGGAACCAGACTCTGTAGAACTGATCCCCAAATATCTGGACAAATTTTGAATGCTCCTTCTGACAGACAACACTGGACAAAGGGTATTCCTGTAGATGCCATGGTTGTTGCGACAGCCATTAAGAAGGAGTTGGCTGAATAGAGATCCTCTGTTCATCATCCTAACAAGGAATCTAGAGCATTGGACAGGTTTGGGAAGTGACTGTATGCATCAGCAACGTTGCATCAGCAACGTTTGCCTTATGATCATTGAATTATTTGACTCATTTCACTAGGTTACAGAGGGATTTAGTCAAGGAACTCTCTAACTCTACTCCTAGGTCCATGTTTGCAGAGGAACAGAAGAATTTTACTCATGATTGGCCACCATAAAATCCATTACTAATGCATCCATGCAGTTAATCTTGCACACAGCCGAAGGTTCCTCATGGGCTGCTGGTTCAGGCACAGCAATTAGGAGACATGCCTGGATGCAGTTTTGCAAAGTCATTTAAAGCATCATTCATCAGTCCTCCCTTTGATGGATATTCCTTGTTTGGGCCAACAGTTAGAGAGACACTCTCCCATAGTGAGAAGGATGGAAAGACATTATCTGCCATGGGAGTCTACTTTTATAGGTTCATAGGTTCATACTAGGCTATCTGCCCTAGGGCATTTATAAGCCTAGCCAGAGTGTGTTTGGCTTTCGCCACCCATTTTAAATTAATTTTGCTATGCCCTTTTTCGAGGTTAGTATACTGTGCCTCTGTCTAACAGTGACACAGAAGTGATACCCGGGGTAAACCTACGATCTCCCATCCACTCATCAAGATTCCTCTTGAAGAGAGTCACTGAGGGACTCTGCCTAACCTGAACTGGGATTTTATTCCAGAGTGAAGGGAGCCTCTGGGTTATGAATCTGTCCCTCCAGCATGTCCTATTTATTTCAGTGCTGAGGTTCAAGTCTCTCAAGTGCTTAGCTCGATGGGATTTGGATTTTCTGAGGTGCAGCATGTCCATTAATTCCGGGTTGGACATGGCTTTATACGTCAGGCACAGATCGCTTCTGAGCAGGCAGTATGCCACTGAGTAGAGCTGGAGTTTCTTTAACCAGGCAGCATATGGCATCTGTTTGAGCCCTTTGATCCTCTTGGTGAGGTACTTTTGGGGTCTTTCCAGTTGCTGCAGGTGTCTGGTAAGGTACATCCCAAAAGGGGCATTGTACTCAATTATGGGCCTGATGAGGGATGAGTAAAGAGGCACGATGACCTTCCCTGATCTAGATGTGAATCCCTTCATGATTAGGTGGGCTATATAAAATGTTTTTCTAACCACTTTGGCCACGTGGTTGTCAAATGAGATTGCTATCAACTTGGGTCCCCAGGTCCCTAATTACTTCTTCTGTACATAATGGATTACCACCTATGTGGTTTGTTTTTGCCAAAGGGGATGACTATACACTTTTTGGCGTTTAGCTTGAGGCCATGGCTCTGGCACCAGTTTTCTGTTTCTATGAGGCCCTTTTGGAGGATGCTTGTGCCGGCTGGAGAGTGATTACAGCCCAGTTGCAGTCATCTGCGAACTTGGTCAGCCACAGTCCTTCCGTGTTGGCCTGTACCTCCAAGAAATATATACCGAACAAGAGAGGTCCCAGGACTGAGCCTTCTGGGATGCCACTTGTAACTGGTTTGGAGTCTGACATGGCTCCAGCAATTCTAACCATGTGGGTTCTGTCCTTGAGCCAGTTTGCAACCCATCTAGTGACATAGGGGTTTATATTTAAGCTGGTGAGCTTGTCTATAATGCCGCAGTGCGGTATTGTATGGAAGGCTTTTTGGCGAGGTCCAGGTAGGCTGTGTGGACCACCTTCCCCTCGTCAATGGCCTTGGTGACTGTTTCAAAGAAATCAACCAGGTTTAGAGGCAGGATCTGCCCTTAACAAAGCCGAACTGGGTAGGATCCAGTGTCTGTAGGTCCCCAATATCTTTATTTATGAGGTCCATGATGATCCTTTCCATAGCTTTGCAGGCCAAGCTAGTCAGGCTTATGGGCGATAGTTTCCAGGATCCGTTGAGGCACCACCTTTGTGGAGAGGGACCACTGTTGCTGTACGCCACTCTTTGGGTACATATCCTGTAGTAAGGCTGAGATTGAACAGTAGTTTTATGTTTGGGTTTAGCTCTTCTTGGAGTTCATGTAGGACACAGCCCGGGACACCGTCTGGTCCCATTGATGCTGTGTTTTTTGCTTTGGAGAGGGCAGCTCTTACCTGAGCATCTGAGATGTCAGCGGGGCAGCACTCTGCTGGGAGAGGTATGTGCCCTTTTGATGGGGGGGGGGGAGTTTGCGCTGAACCTGTCAGCTAGGATGTTGGCAGTGTCTGTGGGTTCGGTGTATTTTTTGTCATTTTGGACAAATTCTGAGCATATCTGGGAATTCCCACCCAGGTTTCTAACATAACTAAAGAAAGCCTTGTGATTATCCTTAGTGTCCTGTGCAATTTTTCTCTTGAAGCTGGCTTTAGACGATTTTATGAGTGCCCATAGTTTTTTGCTAATACTGATCAGAGATGCCTTCCCTTTTTGGGATTTTGCTCTATCATGTAGTAGCTTCCTCCTTCTATTGTATAGTTTGTTTATGGCTGGGGTCCACCAGACAGGACGTCTGCCTTTGGAGGATTGGGTCTTGGTTTTATTTGGGATTGCATGATCCATGCATTCCTGAAGGTGTTCATAGAATGCGTTTATAAAGGATTCTGAGGTCTGGGCCATATTTTCCACAGGCCCAGTAAGCGAGTTGGAAACCCATCGAGTAACTTAGGGATTTATGCCCAGCTTAGTAAGTTTATCTATGATTCCAGAGTGGGGAATGGTGTCGAAGGCCTTGGCAAGGTCCAGATAGGCTGTGTGGACCGCCTTACCCTCGTCCACAGCTCTGGAGACTGATTTGAAGTCATCAATCAGATTCAGGAGACAAGATTGGCCCTTCACAAACCCAAATTGGGTGGGATCCAGTGTTTGAAGGTTGCCAATGTCTTTGTTTATAAGTTCCATGATAATGCGTTCCATGCCCTTGCAGATCAGGCTTGTCAGACTGATGGGGCGGTAGTTCTCGGGATCCAAGGCGGATCCTCCCTTGTTGTGCGGGATAACTGTAGCTGTGCGCCACTCAGTGGGCATGAAGCCTGAGGTGAGGCTATGATCAAACATGACACTTAGGTGAGGTGCCAGTTCATTTTGTAGTTCATGTAGTACACAGCCTGAGATGTCATCTGGTCCCATGGATCCTGTATTCTTAGCTTTGGAGAGTGCAGTTTCTACCTGTGTGGCCGTGATTACCGGAATTTGACAATCTTTTGGTATTGAGATGGGCCCTTTAGGGGGTGAGAGGGGGGTGAAGTTGGCACTAAATCGATCTGCCAGGATACTGGCAATATCCTTGGGATTAGTATATTTGATGCCATTCTGTTGTAGTTCAGAGCAAATCTGAGCATTACCATTTAGATTCTTGACATAACTATAGAATGCCTTGTGGTTGACTTTGGAATCTTTGGCAATTTTTTTTTGTAACTAGCTTTTGAGGATTTTATGAGGGATCTCAGCTTCTTACTGAGGCTGGTGAGGGAGATTTTTTGCATCCTGGGATTTTCCTCTTTTCTGCAACAGTTTCTTCTTTCTGTTGTATAGTTTGTTTATAGCAGGGGACCACCAGATTGGCTTCCTTTTTTGGAGAAGAGCATCTTGGTTCTATTTGGGATGGCACGATTCATGCACAAGTGGATATGCTCGTACAGTGTCTTAGTGTAGGATTCTGCAGTCGAACTTCCAGATCCCGTCTGCGTGCATGTCGTGACGTTTGTCAATTCTGACTTCAGTAGCATGAAGTTGGCTTTGGAGAAGTTTTTTAAGGAGGTTTCCTTACTGGGGGGTGGGGTGTGGATGTCAAGGGTGATTTGCTTATGGTCAGACCTGACCAATGAGGGGATGACCACTGGTGTGGAGCATCTATCTCCCATGTTGGTAATGACCAGGTCTAGGATATTGGAGCCCCTGATGGGACAATGGATTAGCTGATTTTCCTTTAAGTCCTCAGTATTTCTTTATCCTGGCATCCAGATCTTGCATGTACTAGCCAGTTAACGAAATTTAAATGTGAAACATTAAACAGAAGAGCGACCAACACAGCCAAACTAAAAATAATAAATGTATTAAACACAGTAAGCGCCCCCATGCACAGGCACCTCCCCAGCCCGAACAACCACAAAACACAAATGTCTTAAATAAAGACACTTGTGTTTCATGGCCACTCAGTCCGAAGAACCGCCCACCCATGAAAGCGCTCACTGTGTTTAATGAATCTTTATTTCTGTTCAGCTGTGCTGGTCGCCCTTCTGTTCCATGTTTCATGTTCGGATTTTGTGTTGAACGATCCTTGATTGCGGTGGATACTTTATATTATTTAGTTACTGAAATTTACCCAGAAGTACAGATCCACTGGATTTCTCTGCTAAGTTTCTGTTTTCACACTAGGATAGCTAGAATTAAGCTGTTACTCAATGTGCAGCCATCTTGAAAGTCGGCACAGACTCCATAGGTTTGGCAACAACCCTTATACTTTCTGTTGCCCAAGTCGCAGTGCTGAAAGTTTTTGTGTTTTGGACTTGTCATCAAAAACAGTTGCTTAACAGTAGTCTTTCTAAGTCATGGATATTATCTACCTACTCCCTTATTTTCTCTTTAGCACTCTACATTTGCACCTCTACTTGTTCTGTGAGTTCCCCCTTATTCTGCAATACTTTAATCTTTGTCAGCCCTTCCAAATGATTCTTAATTTTTAACCACATCTCTTTTTCATTTATTTCTAACCTATTTTAAAACTTTACTTTCATTTTATCCCACTCACTAGATATAATTTCTGGAGAAATTTCCATCTTCCCTAATAACTGTTGAATAATTTCCACTACCCATTCTTTAAATTCCTCTCTTCAGCTGTTAGGTAGAGAGGTACCAATGTCTCATCTGTACTTCATTACCCTGCATTTTTATCCGAGTTATTATTGGTGCATGATCTGAAATAGTTATTGGATGTGTGTCGAAGTTTTCAATTAAATGCACATGTTCCTGTAAAATATAATTTCTGCCTAGTCCAGCCCAGTTATTGTATGGTGGGGAATATGAATTAAAGTCTTTCATATGGAATATTTTCAGAAAGTTCTTCAGAAACCTACCTTCTTTTGTTATATTTTCCCTTCTAGGTCCCCCAGATACTTCCTCATTATTGCAAATCAAGTTCCGGTTCCCACCTATAAGCAATAGTCTCTGCTGAAAACTGATTATTCTTTTCCATCCTTTTTTCAGGAATCAATCATCATCATCATCATCTTCTTTCAGCTGTTCCTGTTAGGGGTCGACACAGTGGATCACCTGTTTCCATTTCTTCCTGTCCTCTGCATCTTGCTCTGTCACACCAACCACCTGCATGTCCTCTCTCACCGCATCCATAAACCTTATCTTAGGCCTTCCTCTTTTCCTGTTAACTGGTAGCTTCATCCTTAGCATCTTTTTCCCAATATACTCCGCATCCCTTCTAAGCACATGTCCAAACCAACGTAATCTTGCCTCTCTGGCTTTATCTCCAAACCTTCCAACCTGGGCTGACCCTCTAATATACTTATTCATAATCCTGTCCACCCTCGTCACACCCAGTGCAAATCTTAACATCTTTAACTCTGCCACATCCAGCTGAAACTCCTGCCTTTTTGTCAATGCCACTGTCTCCAACCCATATAACATAGCTGGTCTCACTACCCTCTTGTAGACCTTCCCTTTCACTCTTACAGGTAATCGTCTGTCACAAATCACTCCTGACACTCTTCTCCACCCACTCCATCCTGCCTGTACTCTCTTCTTCACCTCTCTTTCACACTCACCGTTACTCTGAACTATTGACCCCAAGTATTTAAACTCATCCACCTTCGCCACCTCTACTCCTTGCATCCTCACCATTCCTCTATCCTCCCTTTCATTCACACACATATATTCTGTCTAAGTCCTACTGACCTTCATTCCTCTTCTCTCTAGAGCATATCTCCATCTCTCCAGGGTCTCCTCCACCTGTTCCCTACTCTCACTACAGATCACAATGTCATCTGCAAACATCCTAGTCCATGGGGACTCCTGTCTGATTTCATCTGTCAACCTGTCCATCACCATTGCAAATAAGAAAGGGCTCAGAGCTGATCCTTGATGTAACTCCACCTCCACCTTAAATGCATCCGTCACTCCCACCGCAGACCTCACCGCTGTCACACTACCCTCGTACATATCCTGTACCACTCTTACATACTTCTCTGACACTCCTGACTTCCTCATACAATACTACAACTCCTCTCTAGGCACCCTGTCATATGCTTTCTCCAAGTCTACAAAAATACAATGCAACACTCTCAGAGCAAACATTGCATCTGTAGTGCTCTTTCCTGGCATGAAACCATACTGGTGTTCACTAATCATCACATCCCTTCTTAACCTAGCTTCCACTACTCTTTCCCATAACTTCATGCTGTGACTGATCAATTTAATCCCTCTGTAGTTACTACAGCTCTGCACATCACCCTTATTCTTAAAAATCGGTACCAAAACACGTTTTCTCCATTCCTCAGGCATCCTCTCACTTTCCAAGATTTCATTAAACAATCTATAGCTATCCTTATTTCCTCCTTGCTAATCCATTGTACTTCATGATTCACTATCCCTACATCATACAGCCTTCTCTCCCTCATTCTCTTCATTCATCAACCCCTCAAAGTACTCTTTCCATCTCCTCAACACACTCTCCTCGCTTGTGAGTATGTTTCCCTCATTATCCTTTATCACCTTTACCTGCTGCACATCTTTACTAGCACGGTCCCTCTGTCTAGCCAATGGGTACAGGTCCTTTTCTCCCTCCTTAGTGTCCAACCTTTCATGCAACTCTTCATATGCCTTAGCCTTTGCCACCTCTCTCTTTGCCATGCACTTCATCTCCTTATACTCCTGTCTACTTTCTTCATCTCTCTTACAATCCCACTTCTTCTTTGCCAAACTCTGCCTGTATACTCTCCTGTACTTCCTCATTCCACCACCATGTCTCCTTGTCGTCCTTCCTCTGTCCCAATGTGATACCAAGCACCTTTCTAGCCATCTCCCTTACTAGCTCTGCTGTAGTTACCCAGCTATTTGGTAACTCTTCATTCACCCAGTGCCTGTCTTAACTCATCCCTGAACTCTACCTCACAATTACCACCATTTGATCCTTTGTGCTGCCCTCACACTCCTCCTCCTCTTCTTCTTGATCACCAACGTCATCCTACAAACCACCATCCTATGCTGCCTAACTACACTTTCTCTGGCAACTACTTTACAGTCTCCAATCTCCTTCAAACTGGCCCTCCTACATAAGATATAATCCACCTGTGTGCATCTTCCTCCACTCTTGTATGTCACCCTATGCTCCTCCCTCTTGTTAAAATACATATTCACCACAGCCATATCCATCCTTTTCGCAAAATCCACTACCATCTGACCTTCTGCATTCCTTTGTTTAACATCATACCTACCCATCACTTCCTCATCCCCACTGTTCCCTTCACCAACATGCCCATTTAAATCTGCTCCAATCACCTCTCTCTCACCCTTGGGTACAGTCATCACCACTTCATCCAATTCACTCCAAAAGTTTTCTTTCTCATCCATTGCACACCCAACTTGCAGAGCATATGCACTAACAACATTAATCATTACACCATCAATTTCCAGCTTCATAAACATCACTCTATCGGACACCCTTTTCACCTTCAAAACACTCTTCGCATACTGTTCCTTCAGAATAACTCCTACGCCATTTCTCCTCCCATCCACACCATGATAAAACAATTTGAACCCACCTCCGATACACCTAGCCTTACTCCCCTTCCATCTGGTCTCTTGCACACACAATATACCAACCTTCCTTCTGTCCATCATATCAGCTAGCTCTCTCCCTATACCAGTCATACTGCCAACATTCAAAGTTCTGACCCTCACTACCACAGTCCTAGCCTTTCTCCTCTCTTCCTGCCTTCGGCCATGCCTTCCGCCTCTTCTCCTCCTTCGGCCAACAGTAGCCCAATTTCTGCCAGCACCCTCATGTGCCTCGACCGATCTTGTATGGAAATATTAACTGGTGATTGCATGAAAAGATTTGGCGAAGTTTTACACCGGATGCCCTTCCTGACGCAACCCTCCCCATTTATCTGGGCTTGGGACCGGCACAAAGAAATCAATACAGTGGTAAAAAGATGTGGCTCCAAAAAATCTCAAAGACCATTCCAAGAGTCAAGAGGACAATTTTCCCCCAGAGGCAGAGGGGGGAAATAACAATGGAGAAACTATTTATGTGGTACAGTGGGTCTGCCAAATCAAGTATTTCAAGGTTCTTACTCGGACAGATCCTTTCAGTGCTCCTGAAAGGTTGCCCAACTGTCCCTCTTTGGAAGCAGCTGGGGGATGCTTGTCCTTACAGTCAAAACCCTGGATAACCATCACAAAAGATTTATGGGTGCAAAGAAGCATATCCAGAGGATACTTCATTACCTTTTTACAAGTTTCCCAAAGGAAAAGAATTTTCTCCCTGATGTTCTACCGAATCAAAGGGAGTTAGCAGCTCTAGAGATGCAAAAGCTGCTGGACAAGAGAGTCATCCATGAGGTCCCCCCTAGACAAAAAATTATCTGGAATTTACTCAAAATTCCTTTTAGTGCCAAAGAAAACATGGGACCTGAGATCCATTCTGGATTTCAGTTATCTGAACCAGTTTGTAAAGAATTCCAAATTGCTGATGGTCATGGTTCAGTCCATTCTGTCTCTCCTTCAGAGGGACAACTAGATGTACTCTCTAGATCTTCAAGACATGTACTATCACATCAAAATGAACAGTTGCTCTCAAAGATATCTACACTTCTGGCTGGGAGCCAGTCATTACCAGTTCAGAGCCATGCCCTTTGGTCTCATCACAGCCCCCTGGGTGTTCATCAAATGTATGGCAGTGATAGCAGCTGATCTAAGACTGCACAGATTCAGTGTTTACTTATTTAGATGACTGAATCCTTACCGCACCGACCAGGCATCTTCTGGAAAGTGCCAGAGATTACCTACTCCATTTATTTCAATCTCTGAGAATTACGATAAATCTGGCAAAGTCGTAACTTCAGCCATTTCATGTCTTGGAATTTATAGGGACTCGTCTAGACACAGTCAGTTGTCTAGATCTTCTGCCTCAAAACAGAATTCTTACTTTGAAATTGCATGTCAGTCAGGTTCTGTCTCATCCTTCTCCCCCAGCAAGAATAGTACTGAAATCCCTAGGGTTGATGGCTGCTGCGATAACTTTAAAACCCACTGCTTGTCTTCGTATAAGAATTTTTCAATGGACTCTAGCAGTTCAATGGTCTTTTCATCAACAATCTCTGACATCCAATAAAATTATCTCAGTTTTGCAGAAAATCCCTGTTGTGGTGGATACATTCCAAAGAGATTTGCCAAGGGCAACCATTTATCCCTCCTCCCCCAAACACCATGATGGCCACAGATGCCTCACAGTTGGGTTTGGGGGGGGGGATTACTTGGTACAGACAGTTCAAGGCACGCGGTTCCAAGAAGAGATCAACTTGCATATAATAGCTCGGTACCAGCAAGATGTAAGCGTTGAAACCGGCGAATGAAAGATGCATTCAAACTGGCAGAAATGACATAGGAGTTCAGACCGATGAACTGGAGATGCGTTCAGACTGGCTGCAAAGAAATTCTGAGGATGTTACATCTGGATGTCACCTTTATGCCCTATGCAATGTGAGGAGCATACGTGTGATGTTCAGCGTACCTTAAAGCAACAGAACGCTTTGGTATACTGGTTGATATTGGGCTATCCATGGCAAAGAATCCCATTTGTTAGGAATACTACAACAGTGAATTTAAGGACATCTATGCATCTCTGTTGTCCATTTTCATTCTTCCTCAATGAATGGGTTCAGATCCGATCTTTGGATTCGACTCAGCCACTTTCTTTACATTCTAGGATCTGATTGCCGAGCTTCTCCCTTACCCATAATGCCCCTGATAACTGTATTATCTCAGATTGAGTTTGCTGCTATTATACAATATTGCAAAACATGCATCTCAAGATAGCTATGGCAGAAATGTGATAGCTGAAAGAACAGGATGCCTGTGTCCCAAAGAGGGAGAGGATTTTACTCAAGAATGTTTCTAGTGCCCAGAAATGAGGGTACTTGGAGACCAACTCTACACCTCTCTCATGTAAACAATATTCTGCGGGTGCCCGCCTTTTGGATGTTGTCCCTTCAAACCCTGTTTCCTGTTTTACTCCCTCAAGCCTATATTGTGTCTCTGGATCTCAAGGATGTTTATCTCCATATTCTGAGCCATCCTCTTTTTAAGAACTTTTTGCATTTCTCTGTTGCTTCCTGGCATTTTCAATTCTCTGCTTTGCCCTTTGGCCTTCTACTGCCTCAAGGGTATTCACCAAATGCTTCACTCCTATAACTGCTTTTTGCAGGCTTCAAAGGATTCAGATATTTCCTTACCTGGATGGCCGGTTGATTCAGACATCTTCTCCAGGGATTCTTTTGCAAAATCTTTATTTTGCCATTTCCCTTCTTCAGAGCCTGGGGTTCACAATAACTTTCAAAAAGTCTTCTCTGACTCATTTTCAGGATCATGTCTTCTGGGTTGCAGGATTCAGATGGTTCCTATGCTGGCATCCTTGCCTCCACCAAAGGCCTGAACTCTCATCTCCTCCTTTCAAACTCTTCTTCCTCTGGACTCCATTACAGCCAGGGAGTTTCTGAGAGCTCTGGGTTTCATCCACCAATGCTATGCTCTCTCTGATCAAAGTCCACATGAGAAGGTTTCAGTGGATTCTGAAGTCAGTTTGGCTTCAACATGCTCATCCCCTAGAATTTGTAGTTTCTGTTCTACTTTGTCTCAAGAAGGAATGCCGCTGGTGGATCCAGCAGTTGTCCTTAAATCCAGGGCTGCATTTCCACCCCCTCTTCCCTTTCAGGAGCTGTTCACAGATGCTTCAGAAGTGGGGTGGGGAGCAGCTTTTGGCTCCCTAAAGGTGCAGGGGGTCTGGTTGCCTCTTCAGCAGGAGCACAACTGTGTCAGAGATGAGAGCCCTTCTGCTGGCTCTTCAGGCTTTTCATCCTCCCCTCTCTCTCTCCAGGGCCTATCAATGTATTTACAGACAATACCACAGTGATGTGGTATGTAAACAAACAGGGAGGAACAAGATCTTAACTTCTTTGCTGGTTGGCACTCCTAGTATGGGATCTAGCTGTCAAATATCTAGTGACTCTTCCAACAGATTACATCCCCTCAGGTCAAAACACTGTGGCAGACACTCTGGACAGGTCCTCATAGAATCATAGGAAGTTGTTAGGCTATTGACCCTGAGGCCCTTACAAGCCTAGCCAAGAGTTTAGCCCATGTTTAGACACGTCAGCACCTGATGCCCCTGTCCAGCAGGAACACGGGTGGAATTCCAGGGATGTATTTTCTGTTTTCCATCCAGTTATCCAGGTTGCACTTAAAAAGGGGGTAAAGAGGTACTCTGCTTGATGTGGAGAGGGAGTCTATTCCACAGATGGGGGAGTCTCTGGGACACAAATCTGTCCCGCCAACAAGTCCCATTGATGTCACAGACCAGGTTGAGGCTGCGCATGCGGGTTATTCAAGTGTAGCTTGACTTGCGGATATGCAGCAGTCTCATCAAGGCGGGGTCCGAGATCACCTTGTATGCCAGACAGAGATCACCTCTGAGTTGTCTGTATGAAATTATGTACAGAGATAGGGGTTTTACCCGATCTGTGTATGGTAGATTTTTGAGGCCCTGGATTCTACTGGTGAGGAACCTCAGTGGTTACTCATGTTGGTTAGTACCAAGTCCAAAATATTATCACCTCTTGTGGAGGAATCAACTAGCTGTTCCAAAGCATTTGCACTGACAAAAATCAAGGAATTTCTGGGCATTTGTGTTCTGGCATGAGCAGTTCTTCTAGTCTGTGTTTGAGTAGTTAAAGTCACCCAGGATCAGGGTAAAGGGTTTAATCTTGATAGATTCGAAGAGATCCAGATAGATGGATTGGGCATCTTGAGTAAGGTTTTGGGGCTGGTAGCTAGCTATTATTTCTATAGGGGTCTTGTCAATGATTAACTGCACCTGAAGTGTCTCCTGTGTGTTATACTGTTTACCACCCTGGAGGTGTGCATGCCTTTAATATATATTGAAACTCCACCTCCTTTGGCTTTACTGGCCACAATTTGGGGTCTAACTGCATGATAGGATGAGTAACCAGGTAAGGCTGGGGTGCTCTCTGCAGCTTTGAACCAGATGGATGCTTCACAGGGATGTGCTTCTGGACATTGTCCACCAGTGGAGTACTCCTCAAGTAGATCTAGTTGCCTCTCCTCTGAACAATTTCCTCTGTTTTATGCCTGAATCCCAGATCTTCTGGTGTGAAAGGTGGAAACCCTCTCTTTCTTGGAAGGGGATGTTTCTTTATGCATTTCCTCTCATTCCAAAAGTTCTGTTCAAAATTCAACAGGACACTCTCAAAATCTTGTTGATGACTCCCTTTCGGCCAAGACAGTATTGTTTACCTCTTCTTTTGCATTTACCCAAGGGCAATCATTACAAGTTACTTTACAGGGTGGATCTACTCACACAAGACAGGGGAGGGGATCTCTCAATGCTGGTTTGGCCTATTCTTCTATTAAGGCTCACTTATCAGCTGTCTCTGCTTGTCTGCCTGTATCTCCTCCTTTAGCCTCTAGATTAGAGGCTAAACAATTCTTTAATAGTGGGGAGTGGCCTTCACATTAGACCTCCCAAGTAGCATGTTCCTCCTCCCTGGGATCTTAATTTTGTTTTGGAGAAGTTGACTCAGGCTCCCTTTCAGCCTGCTGCTTCAGCTTCCTTGCAACATTGTTCATTGAAGACTGTTCTTTTGTTGGCTCTTACTTCTGCCAGATGGTTGCCTGACCTTCAAACCTTTATGGCTTGTCCTCCTTTTTTGGTATTTCATAAGGACAGGGTGTTCTTGTGTACTAATCCACCTTTTATGCCTAAGATGGTCAATGAGTTGTCACTTAGTCTGTTCATTTGCCTACTTTTTTCCCTTCTCCACAATTTGCTGCATACTTTGGATATGCGTAGACAACTCAGATTTTATTTGGGTAAGACTAAGGCTATCAAAAAAAATCTGATCACTTGTTTGTTTCTTTTCATCCTAGGTCCTTAGGATTAGTTGTAATGAAGCAAACTATTTCTTCTTGGATTTCAAAGGCTGTTGATGCATGATTTGACAGTTACTGGATGTGTGTTAGATTTTACAATTAAATGCATATGCTTCTTTCCAGTCTAGCGTAGTTCACTATTGCAAATCAGGTTCCAATCACCACCCATAAATACTTGATTCCTGTTGAAGCTGATTATTTCTCCTAAAATTCTCTTAAGCTCTGTAATAGGTGGTCATCATTCTCACTGCCACAGTAGCCCTTAGGCTATATGAGTTGTTTCCTACCCAAGAAACAACTTCCCAGCTTCAAAAGGCTGTGCCCCTCAAGACACACACATGCCATTCTTTCACTCTGACTGATGATTGTTGATTTTTCTCCTTGGATTAGCCAGCCAAAGTGAAACTTTCTTCAGTAGTTTCTGAACTGTGTTAAGAAGAAGCACTTCTTGAGATATACAGGAGCAGCAGTTGGCCAAGAGCTTCCTTTCTGGCAGATAAGTCCCCATTGGGGAACCTTCCACTCAGAGAATTATTGCCCTTTAAAAAAAATAAAATTGTATCTATTTTTGACCAAAAACATCATTTCCACTTTAAGAAACCCAGTGTTTTTTTTCACAGTATCGGATGTTTCCTATCAAGGACCGTTATTTTTAGCTTAGAGTGTTTATTAAGGTATTTGTGGCTAATTTTATGAAAATGTGTACTGCTTGTGTAAGCTTTTGAGTTCTGTGAGACTGAAAAGTTTACAGAGGAGCAGACAGGAACTGTGTGCCACCATAATGCTTATGCTCACTTTGTAACAACCAACCTGCTATTTTCATTTGTCAGTGCATGTCTGAGTGTTTGAATAGTACTGATAGAGAATTTTGTTCTACTTTTACATTTTCTACTTTAAGGGACTGTTAAAAACAAAAAAGAAAAATTTAGCAAAGTTAGACTTTCCACTGTGTGATACCTTAAACCTCTTGTATTAGAGGTGACATGGGATATATGCAAATTACATTTTAAGAAGAGTAGGTGTTTCAGCTAAGTGGCAATTCTGAATGTCTATGACTTTTTATTTTAAGTCTATTTATGGACAATTTCGGGCCAAAAAAGTCAAACCCCACTAACAGTGGACATGCATGTTTCTGCCTTCTTATGGCATCATCAGCACAGCATAAGTGGAAAGTTTGGCTAACATTTGGAAACACAGGGTTGTTGTACCCAACTGATATCCATAAAAATTAGGGTGACTGCAAAATATCCCACCTAACAAACTAAAACAATAAGTGAAAAGGTCACACAGAAAAAACAATTGGTTAAAAACCAAAAACAAAAATCTAGCAAAGCTAGACTTTCCACTATATGCAAATTACCTTTTAAGGACATCAGGTGTTTCAGCTAAATGGCAATTCTCACACAGTGAAAAGTCTAGCTTTGCTAGATTTTTCTTTTTGGATTTTAACTGACAGTTTTTTTCTGTGTTCATAGGTAGGTACTAGGCTATCGGCCCAAGGGCCTATGCAAGCCTAGCCAACAAGGTTCCCTGGCTTATGCCACCCAATAAAGTTATTTTCCGGTGCCACTGACGAGCAGAGACACAGAAGTGATCCCCGGGGTGTATTTCCTATTTCCCATCCACTCATCAAGATTTTTCTTGAAGAGTGCTAATGAAGAACTTTACTTGACATAGATGGGGAGCCTGTTCCAGAGTATGGGAAGTCTCTGGGATAGGAATCTATCCCTCCAGCATGTCCTGTTTATTGTGGTGGCAAGGTTGAGGTCCCTAGAGCGTGTAGCTTGGAGGGATTGGGATTTCTTTAGGTGTAGCATGTCCAACAGCTCTGGGTTTGACATAGCTTTATATGTTAGGCAGAGATCACCTCTGAGCAGGCAATATGCTATGGAGTAAAGCTGGAGTTTTTTGAGGCGGTCAGTGTAGGGCATTTGAGTCCAGTAATCCTCTTTGTGAGGTACTTCTGTGGCCTTTCCAGCTGCTGTAGATGTCTTGTGAGGTACATTCCAAAAGGGGTGTTGTACTCTATAATGGGTCTAATGACTGATGAGTAGAGGGTAAGGATGACCTCTTTTTTCCTGGATGAGAACCCTTTTATGATGAGGTGTGCCACGTAGAAGGACTTCCTGACTACTGTGGCAATGTGACTATTAAAGGAGAGACTACTGTCCACCTGGGTACCAAGGTCTCTAATCACGCATTCGGTGTTAAGTAGATTGCTGCCTATGTGGTAGTCCATGGGTACAGAGTTTTTACCAAAGGGGATGACACTGCACTTTTTGGCATTGAGCTTGAGGCCATGGCTCTGACACCAGGCATGTGTCTCAGAGAGGCCCTTCTGTAGGATGTTCACATCATTTGGGGACTTGACTATGGCTCCTAGTTTGCAGTCATCTGTGAACTTCATTAGCCAGAGGCCTTCTGTGTTAGCCTGTACTTCAGAGAGGTAGATACCAAACAGGAGCGGTCCCAGGACAGAACCCTGTGGTACTCCACCTGTCACTGGTTTGAGGTCAGATTTGGAGTCTGCAACTCTTACAGTGTGGGTTCTGTCAGTGAGCCAGTTGGCAACCCATCTTGTGATGTAGGGAATTATGCCTAGTTTATTGAGTTTAGCTATAATTCCAGAATGGGGGATGGTGTCAAAAGCCTTGGCGATGTCAAGATAGGCTGTGTGAACCACTTTACCCTCATCTACGGCTTTGGTGACTGCCTCAAAGAAGTCGATCAGGTTCAGTAGGCATGATCTGCCTTTCACAAACCCGAACTGGGTGAGATCCAGAGTTTGGAGGTTACCAATGTCTTTGTTTATGAGTTCCATGATGATACCTTCTATGGCTTTGCAGACCAGGCTCGTCAGGCTAATAAGTCTATAGTTCCCAGGATCAGTGGTGGCTCCCCCTTTGTGGAGTGGGATAACTGTTGCTGTGCGCCATTCAGTGGGCACAAAGCCTGATGCGAGGCTATTATTGAACATAGTGCTTAAGTGGGGAACCAGTTCATTCTGAAGTTCGTGTAAAACGCAGCCTGGAATGTTGTCCGGTCCCATGGATGCTGTGTTTTTGGCTTTAGAGAGTGCAGCTTTCACCTGCGTAGTTGTGTGACCTATTTACTTATTGTTTTACCTGAAGGGACTATGGAAAGTACTGAGTATAACCGTGCTGCTTTTAAACACTTAGAGACAACTTACCTTCCAAACAATGTGCTCCAGCTACGCTTACCATTTCTGGTGGTGCTTCCACATTTACAGCAGGAATACTCACTCCAGTCCAACTTGATGTCCTTCCATTGCATACATCAACTGGACATAAGCTGATTTAAGTATATTTTCTGCAATTATTTAAGATTTGAGTGAGTAAATATTGTGTGTCTTGCATTCAGTAAATATTGTGTGTGTCTCTGAATTTCTGCAGTAGTTAGACTGCTGTGAAATTCCTTTGTTAAGTGTTAATTAGCTTGGGGGTTTCTGCTAGCATTAAAATCTGTGTTGGTTACATTTCTAGTAATCATTTTAAATCGAGTTGCTGGGTACTGAGACTTGTCTGCATACATCAACTGGACATAAGCTGATTTAAGTATATTTTCTGCACTTATTTAAGATTTGAGTGAGTAAATATTGTGTGTCTTACATTCAGTAAATATTGTGTGCATCTCTGCATCTCTGCAGTAGTTGTTAGACTGCTGTGAAATTCCTTTGTTAAGTGTTAATTAGCTTGGGGTTTCTGCTAGCATTAAAATCTGTGTTGGTTACATTTCTAGTAATCATTTTAAATCGAGTTGCTGGCTACTGAGACTTGTCTGCATATATCAACTGGACATAAGCTGATTTAAGTATATTTTCTGCACTTATTTAAGATTTGAGTGAGTAAATATTGTGTGTCTTGCATTCAGTAAATGTTGTGTGTGTCTCTGAATCTCTGCAGTAGTTGTTAGACTGCTGTGAAATTCCTTTGTTAAGTGTTAATTAGCTTGGGGTTTCTGCTAGCATTAAAATCTGTGTTGGTTACATTTCTAGTAATCATTTTAAATCGAGTTGCTGGCTACTGAGACTTGTCTGCATACATCAACTGGACATAAGCTGATTTAAGTATATTTTCTGCACTTATTTAAGATTTGAGTGAGTAAATATTGTGTCTCTTGCATTCAGTAAATATTGTGTGTGTCTCTGAATCTCTGCAGTAGTTGTTAGACTGCTGTGAAATTCCTTTGTTAAGTGTTAATTAGCTTGGCGGTTTCTGCTAGCATTAAAATCTGTGTTGGTTACATTTCTAGTAATCATTTTAAATCGAGTTGCTGGCTACTGAGACTTGTCTGCATACATCAACTGGACATAAGCTGATTTAAGTATATTTTCTGCACTTATTTAAGATTTGAGTGAGTAAATATTCGGCAGGATTCATGATGGCTTGCACGGAGTCTAAGAGTAGTGTAAGACTCCATGCAGCCATCGCGATCCAGGAACAGCCTGTATGTGCGTGTAAGAGAGCACCTAAAACGGCTCTTACACGGACAGGGCATGGATATGCTAATTACCTCACTTGCAGCCAAAAGGCATGCAAATGAGGTAATTTTGCGATCCAGGAAGCAGAAACCTGCCAGTGTAAGAGCCGTGTTATATGCAGAAATGTACTCAGTTGATAACTGAGTACCGTTCTGCAAATAACACAATGGAGCCTTGTCAGCTCCACATAAAGGTTGCAAATGTCCCAGGCAGCATGCCAATGGCCAAATATGTGGCCACAGGCAACGTACCCCGATGCAAAAATAAAATAAAAATGTTTTTTTTTCGGCGATGTTTGAACGTAGCTCAGTGCCGCGCAAACGGGCTGTGCTATAAAAAAACAGAAAAATAAAAATATTTGGTTTTATGCAAAGCATGAATTTACAATGTAAGGGAATAGCAGGCTGAAAACAATGTGGCCACCGAATAGGGGTTGCTAAGGGGGGAAGCTGAGTGTAAGACATGTAACTAAGCATTAGTAGGCAATCCCATGTAAATGAGTGGTAGGATAGTGAATCGTACTGTCACATAGGAAATGAGCACATTCCGTGCAGTGTAGGAGTAGGATAAGGGGGAGTAACAGAGTAGGAGATAGGTGACATCACAGGGGGGAATGTATGAAAGAAATGCAACTCATTGGAGCACAGTGGCATGTGAAAGATGTCAGTCACACATCATGGAAAGAGGAGTGTCAACAAGTAGGCATGGGAAAGCCAAGAAATGGAAGGTGCACACTATGGATAACACCAAAGTTTCTTGCTGGGTGTGCATGTGCACGTGTGCATGCACCTGGATGCGCGAGTAAGATTGAGTGCACGCGTGTAAGTGTGAGTGCGCGCATTTAAGCTGGAGTAAGCATGTAGGAGCCTGTTTAAAGACCTGTAAGCTTGTTTGCACTGGTGTACACATGTTTTAACCCGAATAAGCAGATTCTAGTCCATCTAAGCATGTGTGCATGCGTGTTAGCCGCTATGAGCGTGTTTTCGCTGGTATGCGCGTCGCTCCCCCCTGAGGAAACAGAAGGGAAAAAGGAAGCATGAGAAATAGTAGGAAGCTAGCGGGGATTACTGGCATAGCTAGCAGTGAAAACAATCAGAAGCAGGCAATTACACAGGCAGAACAGTAGCCCAGCCCAGCACTTAAAACTCTACAAACAACAGTGCAGAATGTTTCTCTCAAGAGACACTGCAACAGAGGAGTAAGCTATTAGAAGTGAAAACTGAAAAAGCTTCACTCAGACCAAAAATGCTAGGGGCTGCCATAGCTGTTATAAGGAGACATATGCAACTTGCTGAGGGTGGTGACTATGCAAATGCTGCCGGACAACCCACAGTGAGGAGACGAAGAAGAGTGTACAGGCCCAGGGTCACCTACTAGGGGTTACATGAGCTGGAGATAGTGGAGCACTATAGAGTGGACAGAGACCTCCTACAGCAAATTGTTGAGCTGTGCAGGCCACGCCTCACACACAGAACCAACAGAGGGGAACCCATCCCAGTGGAAACCAAGGTATGTGTTGGCCTAAGAATACTAGCAACAGGTACCTTCCAGATACCAACTGGTGATATGATGGGGATATCACAGGCATCAGCATCCAGGGTACTGCAGCATTTCCTGGATGCCATGTCAGCACATGTCAGTAATCATGTATATTTCCCCAATTCTTGTGAGGTATTGGCCAGCAATATGCGTCTCTTCCAGCAAATAGCAGAATACCCTGAGGTAGTGGGTGCAATAGACTGCACACATATACGCATCAAAGCACCAGCTGGTGAGCGGTAGGGCCTACATTAACTGCAAGGGCTTCCCCTCCCTCAACTGCCAGGTTGTGTGTGATGCCCAGGGCATAATAATGAATGTGTGTGCTGGCTGCCCTGTAAGCTACCATGATTCCCATATCTGGCATTTGACACTGCTGTACCAGACATTTGCTAATGGGGACATTCCACATAGTCACTTAGTGGGGGATGCTGGCTACGCACTGGAGCCGTGGCTGATGACACCCATCAGAAATGCACACACACCTGAACAAGAATGCCATAATGAGGCACACGCACAAACACAAAATGTAATCGAGCGTGTGTTTGGGCTGCTTAAGTCACGGTTCCGGTGCCTGGACACATCTGGTGGAGCCTTGCAGTACTCACCAACTACATGTACCCAAATTGTTATGGTATGTGCTATGCTACATAATATGATTCTGTGAAAACAGCTGCAGCAGGACCAGCATAGGGCTGTGCCAAACAGCCCCCCACCATTGCCAAGCCAATCACAGGCAGAGCGTGACTCGGAGGAGGAACAACCTGAGCCTGCCCCAGTAGGCAGAAGGAGGCGTGCCCAGTATGCCTTGGCTTTGGCAAAGCGGCAACGCATAGCACATACACTGGCTCAGTAGGAACCCTGGAAATGATACCTCTCTCTGACTCACACATATTGTAAAAGGGATGCCTAAGTTGACACAACCTGCTTTCAAACATGTACAGGGAGTGTAGTATGTGCATCCAACATAGACAGCCCTGCAGCACCACCTGAGGCATGATTGCCATGTGTTAAGCAATGTAACACCATGTAGTATATGCAAACTTGATGACCCTGACTAACATCCTACCCTCACCAAGCATGATGCTACAATATGAAGATGAGATGATCAATTACAATAATTGGCTTAAGTATTGCTGTTAGTCAAAGGGGATCCAATGCGTGCCAGCCTGGGATGACATGCTGAGCAAGACACGATGCTCCAACTGCTAGGGATGGCATGCACCTATCACTCCTGGCCTTTTGGATACTGGCAAAGGCTGTTGTCACCCCCACCGTGCCTTGAATAGGTAAGGCTCAAAACACAAACCCACCTCCATAGGTATCACAAGGGATAAGAACCTAGACGTAATGCTACCCAATGCCAGAAGTCTAAACTGCAAGATGCATGCAGTCTAAACTCTCCTCAGCATGGAGAATGTTGATATCTGTTCTGTAACAGAAACCTGGGTCAAGGCTCACAAGAGCACCCTAACACTACCAGGCTACACCTCATACCATGCTTTACAGCCCCAAAACATGGAATAAACTACAAAAGGAGGGTGACTAGCAATAATTGTCAAGGATAACCACACCCCCATGTTGGTACCACAACAAGAAGCAGCATGGACTATCCACAGGCAAGTAACAGTGGCTAAAACTGCCTCCCAGTTTGTAGCCTGCTACAGACTACCCTCCTAATGCCAGGAACTGCACTTGGCCTATGTCAGAACACAAGAAAATATCAAGCTCTCCAAACAACATTATATTGGGTGACTGAAAATACTGAAACATAGACTGGGAGCATTATTCTAGCTCCAACACCCTAGGCCAAAGGTTCCTAGAATTCATAAACCAAAATGCTCAGGAACAACTTACCACTCCCACAAGAGGGGTAAACATACTGGATGTGATAATCAGCAACATGGGTACTCTATGCCCAAGATGAGAAGTGTATCCCTCACTGGTAAGATCAGACCATAGAGTAATCACACTGGATATTCACATTCTGACCCCAGTCCCTGGGCAGAAAACCACAGTGAAAAACATGTGTAAAGCAAATGTTGCACTCCTCCAAACTGATGTGGAATCCATTAAAGGCCCTGTGCCTGTGGAAAATATGGGCCACACCTCAGAACCCTTTATAAATGCATTCTATGAACACTTTCAGGAATGCATGGATTATGCAATCCCAAATAAAACCAAGACCCAATTCAGTACACACAGGCATCTGGCCTGGTGGACCCCAGCCATTACCAAACCATGCAAGAGAAGAAGGAAGCTACTACATGATAGAGCAAATCCCAAAAAGGGAAGTAATCTCTGATCAGTATTATGGCAAAAAATATGGCCACACATAAAATCCACTAAGGCCAGCTGCAACATGTTGAATCTGTGAAACTTGAGGCAATGTTACACCTGCCCCATGTACACAGACAACCCCCTCCTCCCCCCCAAGAAATACAAATATATATGAGAGATGCAACCATTTATCCAAACTGGAGGCCGAGCTCTCTCAACTCAGTACTGGCAAAACTAGTCAGGAGGAGAAGGTAACCACACACACCACAAACCCAGACTCACATAGACCTATCACAACTGCAAACCAAAGACATAAACACACAAAAACATTCCCGGAGGCTCTAATTAAAAATCCACCAAATCAACAGAGGCCTCCAAAGCAGACACCCAAGCAACCACTACCTCAAAACATAGCACATGCAACACATAGTTCACAAAGTCAGTGTGCCAAACAGTCACAGCCCTTAAGGACAAACAACATGCCTGATACACTTGTAATAGGTGACTCACTGACAGACACACTGATGTCCCGCTCACCAGACTGAACAAGGAAAAGGTTACAGTAAGCCGCCTGTAGGCCGCTACAATCTGCCACATAACACAAGCACGCAGGTCACTCCAAAGCAAGTACAAATATGACTCAGTCATTGTCCATGCTGGTGTGAATGACCTGAGACGTACCTCCCTGGACTACATGAAAAGAGACATAGAGGAGCTCTCCGATTATGTAGCCCAGGCCGGTATGACCCTGACCCTGAGCAGCATCCTACCCTCACCAAGAATGATGCCACAGTACAAACACAGAATGATCAGCTTTAACAATTGGCTCAGTTACTGGTGTAATTCCAAGGGGATCCAATGTCTGTCTGCTTGGGATGACATGCTTGACAAGCCACGCTGCTTTGCCAGGGATGGCTTGCACCTGTCACCCCTGGGCTTCTGGATATTGGCTAAGGCTCTTGCCACCTCCATAGTGCCTTTTGTAGGCAAGGCTGAAAAGACAAACCCACCTCCCTAGAAAACATAAGTGGAAAAAACATAAGGGTAATGCTGCTCAACGCCAAAAGTCTAAACCTCAAGATGCACGCTCTCGAGGCCCTCCCCAGTATGGAGAACATCGATGTCCGTGCAGTGACGGAAACCTGCATCAAGGCTCCTGAGAGCACCCCAGCATTACCAGGTTATACCTCATATCATGCTTTTCGGCCCCAAAACCTGGACCAAACCACAAAAGGAGGGCGAGTATCCATATTCATCAAAGATACCCACACCTCCAGGTTACTGACAATGCACGAAGCATCGGAGTCCATCCATGTGCAACTAACCGTAGGCAAAACTGCTGTACAATTTGTAGCATGCTACAGACCACCCTCTCAAACCCAGGAACCCCACTCAGCCTTCCTGGAGACACTGGAGAGTATGAATGTCTCTCCAAATACCAAACAAGGTACTCACAAATTACCACATAGGTGGTAATCCATTACGTATGGAAGAAGTAATCAGGGACCTAGGGACACAAGTGGACAGTAACCTCTCATGTGACACCCACATTGCCAAGGTGGCTAGGAAGACCTTCTATATTGGCCACCTTATCATGAAAGGATTCACATCTACATCAAGAGAGATCATTGTGCCCCTATACTCTTCTCTTATCAGGCCCATAATTGAGTACAATGCCCCATTTGGGATGTACCTTACCCGACACCTGCAGCAGTTAGAAAGACCCCAAAAGTACCTCACCAAGAGGATAAAGGGTCTCAAACATTTGTGATATGCTGCCCGGCTGAAGAAACCCCAGCTGTATGCAGTCACATACTGCCTACTTAGAGGCGATGTATGCCCGATGTACAAGGCCATGTCCAATCCAGAATTAATGGACATGCTCCACCTCAGAAAATCCAAATCCATCAGAGCCGCGAGAGATTTCAACCTCAACAAATAAATAAATAGGATGTGCTGGAGGGACAGATTCATAACCCAGATGCTCCCTACACTCTGGAACAGAATCCCAGTCCATGTTAGGCAGAGCCCCTCACTGACTCTCTTCAAGAGGAATTTTGACGAGTGGATGGGAGAGCGTAGATTTACACTGGGGGTCATCACTGTGTCACGTCTAGACAGAGGCACAATAAAGTAACCCCTAAATGGGCATAATATTCACATAGCAAGGGGTGGCGAAAGCCACACACACTCTGGCTAGGCTTATAAATGCCCTAGGGTAGATAGCCTAGTATGAACCTATGAATCTATGAAGATACAAATTGTACAGGACACTAAGGATAATCACAAGGCTTTCTTAACTGATGGTAGGAACCTTGATGGGAATTCACAGATATGCTCTGAATTACTCAAATATTACAAACAATACACCAAACCCACACACACACTGCCAACATCCAACCTGACCGGTTCAGTGCAAACCCCCCCCCCCACCAAAATGCCAAATATCTATCCCAGCAGAGTGCTGGCCCCCTGACATTGCAGATGCTGAGGTAACAGCCAGCATCTTCAAAGCAAAACACACAGCATCAATGGTACGAGATGGTGTCCTGGGCTGCGTCCAACATGAACTCCAAGAAGAATGGAACGCCAAATAACACTACTGCTCAATTTCAGCCTTACCACAGGATATGTACCCAAAGAGCAGTGTACAGCAACAGTGGTCCCTCTCCACAAAGGTGGTGCCTGAATGGATACTGCAAACTATCACCCCAGAATCCTGACAAGCTTGGTCTGCAAAGCTATGGAAAGGATCATCATGGACCTCAGAAATAAAGATATTGGGGACCTACAGACACTGGACCCTACCCAGTGTGGCTTTCTTAAGGGCAGATCCTGCCCTTTAAACATGTTTGACTAATTTGAAACAGTCATCAAGGCCATTGAAGAGGGGAATGTGGTCCACACAGCCTATCTGGACCTTGCAAAAGCCTTCCATACAATACCCCACGTGTTCATTATAGATAAGCTCACCAGCTTAAATATAAACCCCTATGTCAGTAGATGGGTTGCAAACCAGCTCAAGGACAGAACTGACATGGTCAGAAATGCTGCAGCCATGTCAAACTACAAACTAGCTACAACTGGTCCTGGGACCTCCCTTGTTTGGTATATATTTCCCATAGGTACAGGCCAACATGGAAGGACTGTGTCTGAACAAGTTTGCAGATGACTACAAACTGGGCACCATATCTGACCCTCCAGCTGACACAAGCATCCAACAAAAGGGCCACATAGAAACAGACAACTGGTGCCAGAGCCATGTCATCAAGCTAAATGCAGAAAAGTGTATAGTCATCCCCTGTGGATAAACAGTAAGTGCCCACCAATTACCACATAGGTGTTAACCCATTAAGTACTTTAGAAGTAATAAGAGACCTGGGGACACAAGTTGATAGATATCTTGCATTTGACAACCATGTGGCTGTAGTGGTTACAGAAACATACCATATACCCACCTAATCATGAAGGTAGTCACATCTAGATCAGGGAGGTCATCGTGCCTCTTCAGTCATCCTTCATCAGCCTCACAATTGAGTACAATGGCCCCTGTGGGATGTACCTCAGCAGACACCTCCAGCAACTGGAAAGACCCCAAAAGTACCTCACCAGGAGGATCAAAGAGCTCTAACAGATGCCATGTGTTGCCTGATTAAACAAACTGCAGCTCCACACAGTGCCATACTGCCTGCCCAGAGGCAATCTGTGCCTGATGTATAAAGCCATGTCCAAGCTGGAATCAATGAACATGCTGCACCTTGTAAAATCTGAATGCCAGTGAGCTATGCACATGAGAGATCTGAACCCCAGCACTGACATAAATAGGACATGCTGTAGTGATTGATCCATAACCCAGAAGCTCCCTCCACTCTTGAGTAAACTCCCAGTACAGGTTAGCCAGTGAGTCCCTCATTGACTCTCCTCAAGAGGAATCTTGATGAGTGGATGGGAGATGGTAGGTTTACCCTGGGTATCACTGTTATGTCATGGGTAGACAGAGGCACAGTATACTAATCTTGAAATATGTCATGGCAAACTCCAGTTACAATGTGTGTTGAAGGACAAACACACTCTCTGACTAGCATTAGAAATGGCCTAGGGTACATAGCTAGTGTTTGTCAATGTCCACCTAAGTTGCGGAATACACTACCAATGTTGGACAAGCCTGGTTTAAGTAGTCCATATCTGAATAAAATGCAACATGGTCATATGTGCACAACTGGCCCTTAACCAGTCTGGTGTGCTCAATATGAATATTTAAAGCAGTGATAGGACTGAAACCCAGGATACTGTCCACCACAGTGAAAGTACTGAACCAGTACACTATACGATATTACAGTGTTTGGTCAGTATGAAAGGATGTTGACAACTGTATGCAAACTATCCCATGGAAACCCTGCAGACACAGTATAATCCCTGTTGGGTTCAGACACAAAGCAGTTGGGAAGTAAGTACACAACATGACTCCCAACACACAACTATAAATGTGAAATATTGTTGAAGTTCACACACAACCACAAATGTGGTGGACTGCAGATTTCAACATATGGAAAGCTCACACTGGGCATGCTCGCACACTTTGATAAATGAGACATATGTCAGGCAACAAGCCATGGAAAGCCTGAACTGGGCATGCTCACACACTTAGGCCATGTCTCAGTTTAGCAGTTGGCCACACATATCTGGCATTTGTATGTGTTAATCCAGGAACCTCCCACAATACAGCAATCTGCCCAGTGCACACAGTTAAATGACAACAGAGACATAAGTTAAATAGTGGATCCCTCTCATATTCAAACATCTTCCACAGATACACAAGTTGTTCATAGAAACAGGGAAAGCTATGGCAATAAAGACCTGCAAACAGTTTATCAGCAACAAATATTGTGCATCTAAAAAGTAAACATATGGGTATAGAGGTCAATACTAGGCTGTTTGCCCTAGGGAATACAAGCTTAGCCAGAGTGTGTTTGGCATCTGCCTCCCCAGTACAGTAGGCTACCGTGCCTCTGTAAAGTAGGTCACAGAAGGCACCGTTTAAGGCTAGTGTGCTGTGCCTCCATCAAGCAGGGACACAGTGGAGATCCCAGGGGTTGAATTTGCAATGTCACATCCATGTGGCTGGTGTTTGCTGGAAGAGGGTTGGCGAGGACTTATAACAGTAATTGGGCGTCAATTACAGACTGAAGGGAGCCTTATCTGCAGTGTCTGGACAATTTCACTGGGACACTTTGAAGTGATGATTTTGAGGGATTGACGTGATGATTTTGAGGGATTTTTGAGGGATTGAAGTGTCGTGCCAATACTGTTCAGAGATGTCCTCCCTCTGTGGGATATTGCTCTGTAATGTATTAGCTCCCTCCTTCTGTTGTACAGCTTATATATGGCTGGTGTACACCAGACAGGTCTCCTGTTGTGGAGGAGTCTTGGGTTTATTTGGGATAGCATGAACAATGCAAACCTTCCAGATGCTCATAGAATGCAATTGTCAAGGATTATGCAGAGTGTCCTGTATAATCCCCCAGCATGGGTCCTTTGACGTCTTCCACCCCAGTCTTCACAAGTGCAAAGTCTGCTTTTGATAAATACTTTGTTTGCAGTGACTTCCTTGCCTGGGGGTGGGGATGGAATATGGATGTCCAGGGAAAGTTGGCTATGGTCAGATATTAACAATGGTGGTCTACCTCTGGTGTGGAACATAGAGTCCCCATGTTGCAGATGGTCAGGTCCAATATGTATTCCCCCTTGTGGCTGTTGTGATTGGTCCTGCCATAGCAGATGGATTCACAAATTGTAGTGGCTGTAGGGTGATGTTGTTGAGGCCTGAGTAGTTACCCCACTCAATATACCTGTACTTGAAGTTAACCACTGTAATGGTGTATGTGAACACCTTCATATCCTACACTGTTCCCAGGGAAGCAAAGTGTGGTTCCTGGATATGGGAGGGGTGGTCTGAACTGGTTGTGTTGTGTGTTACAGGTCCAGTGGTCACGAAGCATGGTATAAAACATAACCTGGCAGTGCTGATGTGCATATGTGACCCTGAAGTAGGCGGCTGTTAATGCATATATATGCTATCCCCCTTACTGACAGATAGTAATAGATGTACATACCTCTTTATAAATAATTATGTCAGCACCCTATAAATACTGCAGGAGAAGAAAAGATACCTAGTAATTCAAATAGTGTGCTCCGCTAATGCGTCTCTCTCAAGTGTCATAATATATTTAGGTAGGGGTTTGAATCCTGCAAATGCGCAGTGAGTGTGTGTGTGTGATTGGGGAGGGGGGTTAGTGTGTGTGCAATTCTGTTTGAAAGAAATGTCCCTTTTGGCAAGTAGAAGAACACACTACATGATGTACATTCCTCTTTCTAAACACTGATGATATTAGCACCCTATATGTATAGCAGGAGAAGGGAAACCTCCCAGTAATGCGAATAGCGCGCTCTGCTAATGCATCTCTCAAGTGTCATAACATAGTTAGGTAGGGGTTTGAATCCTGCAAATGCTCTGTGTGTGTGTGTGTGTTTGGGTGAGGGGGGTTAGTGTGTGTGCAATTCTGTGTGAAAGAAATGTCCCTTTTGGCAACTAGAAGAACACACTACATGATGCACATTCCTCTTTCTAAACACTGATGATGTCAGCACCCTATAAGTATAGCAGGAGAAGGGAAACCTCCCAGTAATGCAAATAGCACGCTCTGCTAATGCGTCTCTCTCAAGTGTCATAACATAGTTAAGTAGGGGTTTGAATCCTGCAAATGCTCAGTGTGTTTGGGTGAGGGGGATTAGTGTGTGTGCAATTCTGTGTGAAAGAAATGTCCCTTTTGGCAACTAGAAGAACACACTACATGATGCACATTCCTCTTTCTAAACACTGATGATGTCAGCACCCTATAAGTATAGCAGCAGAAGGGAAATCTTCCAGTAATGCGAATAGCGCGCTCTGCTAATGCGTCTCTCTCAAGTGTCATAACATAGTTAGGTAGGGGTTTGAATCTTGCAAATGCTCAGTGTGTGTGCAATTCTGTGTGAAAGAAATGTCCCTTTTGGCAACTAGAAGAACACACTACATGATTTACATTCCTCTTTCTAAACACTGATGATGTCAGCACCCTATAAGTATAGCAGGAGAAGGGAAACCTCCCAGTAATGCGAATAGCGTGCTCTGCTAATGCATCTCTCTCAAGTGTCATAACATAGGTAGGGGTTTGAATCCTACAAATGCCATGTGTATTTTTGTCACACAGTTTGTCCACGGGCGTTACTCTTAATATTGTATGACATAGATTATATCAGTAATGTCAATGCACACATGAGGTATGTGTGTGCCACATAGACATATGTACCTGTGACCTTAAATAGTTCCCATGCGTGAAGCCTGCCTCATGTGAATACGTGGAATTTGCATTACACAACTTTTTGACTGTGGTTTTCTGTGCAGGGGCTGCGGTTGGTATGTGAATATACAGTGAGAGTAGTCTATGGTGTCATCTTACCAGTGAGGGATACACTTCTGGTCTGGAGCATATAGTCCACATGTTGGTGATGATCAGGTGCAGCATGTTTTCCCCTCTTGTGGGAGTGGTAACAGGTTGTTCCATAGCATTTGAGTGTATGGATTCTAGGAACCTTTCACCTAGGGTGTTGGAGCTACAGTAATGCTCCCAGTCTATGTGTGGGTAAATGAAGCTGCCCAATATATTGTTGTTTAGAGACACCTGCAGATATTCATGTATTCTTAAGTAGGCCAAGTGGGTTACCTGGGTTTAGGAGGGTGGTCTGTAGCAGGCTATGAACTGGAAGTCAGTTTAACCCACTGTTAGTTGCACGTGGATAGTCTGTGATGTGTCACACTGTGGCAACAACCTGGGGGTGTGGGTATAAGTTCATAGGTTCATACTAGGCTATCTGCCCTAGGGCATTTATAAGCCAAGCCAGAGTGTGTTTGGCTTTCGCCACCCATTTTAAATTAATGTTGCTATGCCCTTTTCTGAGGTTAGTACACTGTGCCTCTGTCTAACATTGACACAGAAGTGATACCTGGGGTAAACCTACGATCGCCCATCCACTCATCAAGATTCCTCTTGAAGAGAGTCAATGAGGGACTCTGCCTAACCTGGACTGGGATTTTATTCCAGAGTGAAGGGAGCCTCTGGGTTATGAATCTGTCCCTCCAGCATGTCCTATTTATGTCAGTGCTGAGGTTCAAGTCTCTTGAGCATGTAGCTCGATGGGATTTGGATTTTCTGAGGTGCAGCATGTCCATTACTTCTGGGTTGGACATGGCATTATACGTCTGGCACAGATCACCTCTGAGCAGGTGGTATGCCACTGAGTATGGAGTTTTGTTAACCGGGCAGCATATGGCATCTGTTTGAGCCCTTTGATCCTCTTGGTGAGGTACTTTTGTGGTCTTTCCAGTTGCTGCAGGTATCTGGTAAGGTACATCCCAAAAGGGGCATTGTACTCAATTATGGGCCTGATGAGGGATGAGTAAAGAGGCACGATGACCTCCCTTGATCTAGATGTGAATCCCGTCATGATTATGTGGGCTATATAAAATGTTTTTCTAACCACTTTGGCCACGTGGTTGTCAAATGAGAGATTGCTATCAACTTTGGTCCCCATGTCCCTAATTACTTCTTTCGTACTTAATGGATTACCACCTATGTGGTCATTTGTGGCCACTTTGTTATTGCCAAAGGGGATGACTATACACTTTGTGGCATTAACTTGAGGCCATGGCTCTGGCACCAGTTGTCTGTTTCTATGAGGCCCTTTTGGAGGATGGTTGTGCCGGCTGGAGAGTCGATTATAGCGCCCAGTTTGCAGTCATCTGCGAACTTGGTCAGCCACAGTCCTTCCGTGTTGGCCTGTACCTCTGAGAAATATATACCGAACAGGAGAGGTCCCAGGACTGAGCCTTGTGGGATGCCACTTGTAACTGGTTTGGAGTCTGACATGGCTCCAGCAATTCTAACCATGTGGGTTCTGTCCTTGAGCCAGTTTGCAACCCATCTAGTGACATAGGGGTTTATATTTAAGCTGGTGAGCTTATCTATAATGCCCGAGTGGGGTATTGTATCGAAGGCTTTTGCGAGGTCCAGGTAGGCTGTGTGGACCACCTTCCCCTCGTCAATGGCCTTGGTGACTGTTTTAAAGAAATCAACCAGGTTTAAGAGGCAGGATATGCCCTTAAAGCCAAACAGGGTAGGATCCAGTGTCTGTAGGTCCCCAATATCTTTATGTATGAGGTCCATGATGATCCTTTCCATAGCTTTGCAGACCAAGCTAGTCAGGCTTATGGGGCGATAGTTTCCAGGATCCGTTGAGGCACCACCTTTATGGAGAAGGACCACTGTTGCTGTACACCACTCTTTGGGTACATATCCTATAGTAAGGCTGAGATTGAACAGTAGTTTTATGTTTGGGTTTAGCTCTTCTTGGAGTTCATGTAGGATGCAGCCCGGGACACCGTCTGGTCCCATTGATGCTGTGTTATTTGCTTTGGAGAGTGTGGCTCTTACCTGAGCATCTGAGATGTCAGGGGGGCAGCACTCTGCTGGGATAGATATTTGCCCTTCTGGTGGGGAGGGGGGGGAGAAGTTTGCGCTGAACCTGTCAGCTAGGATGTTGGCAATGTCTATGGGTTCGGTGTAGATTTTTGTCATGTTGGACTAATTCTGAGCATATCTGGGAATTCCCACCCAGGTTCCTAACATAACTAAAGAAAGCCTTGTGATTATCCTTAGTGTCCTGTGCAATTCTTCTCTCGAAGCTGGCCTTAGACGATTTTATGAGTGCCCGTAGTATTTTGCTAACACTGATCAGAGATGCCTCCCCTTTTTGGGATTTTGCTCTATCATGTAGAAGCTTCCTCCTTCTATTGTATAGTTTGTTTATGGCTGTGGCCCACCAGACAGGATGTCTGCCCTTGGAGGATTGGGTCTTGTTTTTATTTGGGATTGCATGATCCATGCATTCCTGAAGGTGTTCATAGAATGCGTTTATAAAGGATTCTGTGGTCTGGGCCGTATTTTCCACAGGCCCGGGGGCTTTGAAGGATTCCACCTCGGTTTTGAGGGGTGTGGAATCTGCTGTAGAGAAGTTTTACACTGTGGTTTTGTGGGCAGGGGGTGGGGTCAGGATGTGAATATCCAGTGAGATTAGTTTATGGTCTGATCTTACCAGTGAGGGGTACACTTCTGGTCTGGAGCATAGAGTCCCCATGTTGGTGATGATCAGGTCCTGTATGTTTCCCCCTCTTGTGGGAGTGGTAACAAGTTGTTCCATAGCATTTGAGTGTATAAATGCTAGGAACCTTTCAGCTAGGGTGCTGGAGCTAGAGTAATGCTCCCAGTCTATGTTTGGGTAGTTGAAGTCCACCAATATAATGGTGTTTGGAGAGACCTTCATATTTCCTGTGTTCTCAGGAAGGCCAAGTGGGGTTCCTGGGTTTGGGAGGGTGGTGTGTGGCAGGCTATAAACTGGAAGGCAGTTTTACCCACTGTTAGTTGCACATGGATAGTCTCTGATGCTTCGTGCTGTGCCACCAACCTGGAGGTGTGTGTATCTTTGACGAATATTGATACTCCCCCTCCTGTTCTGGTTTGGTGCAAGTTTTGGGGCCGACCAACATGGTATGAGGTATAACAATAGCACAACGGCCACTACACACCGAAACACCAGTCAACCAAGTTGGTAGCGAAACATCAGGAACAAAACAAAACCTAGTTGAAATGAGCAAAACTATTTAATATGAGACTAAGCGCTTTCACCTTTGAAAGCGCTTAGTCTCATATTAAAAAGTTTTGCTCATTTCAACTAGGTTTTGTTTTGTTCCTGATGTTTCGCTACCAACTTGGTTGACTGGTGTTTCAGTGTGTAGTGGCCATTGTGCTATTGTTTTACGTCTAGTTACCCTTTGTTGGGTAGGTTCTATGGTATGAGGTATAACCTGGCAGTGGCTGGGGTGCTCTTGGGAGCCTTGAACCAGGATTCTGTTACTGCACAGATCCTGATGTTCTCCATGCTAAGGACAGTTTCCAGTGCATGCATCTTGAGGTTTACACTGCTGGTGTTGAGTAGAATTACTATTAGTTTCTTATCCCTTGTGATACCTATGGAGGTGGTTTTGTCTTTTGAGCCTTGCCTAAAAAAGGCACTGTGGGGGTAGCAAGAGCCTTTGCCAATATCCGAAAGCCCAGGGGTGACAGGTGCAAGCCGTCCCTAGCAAAGCATCGTGGCTTGTCGAGCATGTCATCCCAGGCTGACAGGCATTGGATCCCCTTTGAATGACACCGAAACTTAAGCCAATTGTTGAAATTGATCATCTTGTCTTCATATTGTGGCATCATTCTTGGTGAGGATAAGATGCTACTCAAGGTCAGGGTCATACCAGCCTGGGCCACATGCTCAGAGAGCTCCTCTGTGTCTCTTATCATGTAGACTAGGGAGGTACGTCTCAGGTCATTCACACTGGCATGGACAATGACTGACTCATATTTGTATGTGCCTTGGAGTGACCTGAGTGCTTGTGTTATGTGGCGGATCATAGAGCCCAACAGGCATCTCACCATGACCTTCTCCTTGTTCAGCCTGGTGAGTGGGACGTCAGTGTGCCTGACGATAGAATCACCTATTACAAGTGCATCAGGTGTGTTGTTTAGCCTTAAGGGCTGTGACTGTTCGGCACACTGGCTTTGTGAGCTATGTGTTGCACGTGTTCTGTTCTGGGGTAGCGGTTGCTTGGATGTCTGCTTTGGAGGTCTCTGCTGCTTAGGCAGATTCTTATTTAGAGCCTTCGAGTATGTTTTTGTGTGTTTATGTGTTTGGTTTGCTGTCATGGTAGGTCTATGTGAGACTGGAATTGTAGTGAGTGTGGTTTCCTTCCCCTCCTGACTGGTTACGCCAGTACTGAGTTGAGATAGCTTAGCCTCCAGTTTGGCTATATGGTTGCATCTCTCACATGTGTTGGAATTTGTTGGGAGGAGGAGAGGGTTGTCTCAGATTTAAACTATTAGGGCTACCTAAAGTCCACTCTTCAAATTTTCCCTTAAAACTACCTTCCTCAAAGTATACTACTGTTCTATTTAGTGTATCCTACAACTATAAATTATCTCTACTTGACTCCCAAGTAGACTATTCTCTATCTGTATAGCGAAGCACTTGCTCCTACAGTACTTATCACCTCGATACAGCACTCTTGTTATAGAAAGTACCCCAAAAAAGCAAACCCCATTTCTCGGTCACCAACATCCCCAGAACCTTTTCTTAAGTTTTTCTGTCTATTCCTTCTAGCATGTCGAGGGATCAGTTGCTAATGTCCTCTCCTGCTCAGCTGGTGAACCTGGGAATATTGAGGCAATGTTACAATTGCCTCATGTACACAGACAACCCTCTCCTCCTCCCACAAAACACAAATACATGCGAGAGATGCAACTATACGGCCAAACTGGAGGCTGAGCTCTCTCAACATAGGACTGGCATGACCAGACAGGAGGAGAAGGTAACCACACACACTATAGACCCAGTCTCACATAATACCATCACAACCTCAAATCATACACATAAACACACAAAGACATACTGGAGGCTCTGATCAAAAATCTACCAAAACAGCAGAGGCCACCAAAGCAGACACCCAAACAACTACCACCTCAGAACACAACACCTGCAACACATAGACCACACAGTCAGAGTGTCAAGCAGTCACAGCCCTTAAGGCCAAACACAATGCCAGACACACTAGTCATTGGTGACTCCATAGTCAGACACACTGGCGTCCCGCTCACCAGACTGAGTAAGGAGAAGGTCACAGTAAGCTGCCTGTCGGGTGCTAGAATCCGCCACATAACGCATGCACTCAGGTCTCTCAACAGCAGGTACAAGTACGACTCAATCATTGTCCACGCTGGTGTAAACGACCTGAGGCACTCCTTGGACTACATGAAAAGAGACATAGAGGAGCTCTCTGATTATGTAGCCCAAGCAGGTATGACCCTGACCTTGAGCAGTATCCTACCTTCACCAAGAATGATGCCACAATACAGAGATAAGATGATCAGCTTTAACAATTGGCTTAAACTCTGGTGTCATTCAAAGGGGATCCAATGTCTGTCTGCCTGGGATGACATGCTGGACAAGCCACGCTGCTTCGCAAGGGACGGCTTGCACTTGTCACCCCTGGGATTCTGGATTTTGGCAAAGGCTCTTGCCACACCCATAGTGCCTTTTTTAGGCAAGGCTCAAATTCTAAACCTACCACCCTAGAACAAAACAAAGAAAAAAAACTAAGGGTAATGCTGCTCAATGCCAGAAGTCTCAACCTCAAGATGCACACACTCGAGGCCCTTCTCAGTATGGAGAACATCGATGTCTGTGCTGTGACAGAAACCTGGTTCAAGGCTCCTGAGAGCACCCCAGCACTATCAGGTTTTACCTCATATCATGCTCCGCCCCAAAACCCAGACAATACCAAGAAAGGAGGAGGGTATCCATATTCATCAAGGACACCCACACCTCAAGATTGGTGGCATCGACGATGCATCGGAAACCATCCAGGTGCAATTAACCATAGGCAAGATTGCTCTGCAATTTGTAGCATGTTACAGGCCACCCTCACAAACTCAGGAACCTCATATGGCCTTCCTGAAAACACTGGAGGATAAATGTATCTCCGAACACCATCATACTAGGTGACTTCAACTACCCTAATATAGACTGGGAACACTACTCAAGCCCAAACACTCTAGCCCAAAAGTTCCTGGAATTCATAAACTCAAATGCCATGGAACAACTAGTCACCATCCCCACAAGAGGAGAAAACATACTTGATCTCATCATCACGAATATGGGAGCACAATGTTCAACGCCGAAGTATACCCCTCACTGGTGAGATCTGATCACAAACTAATCTCGCTGGAGGTCCTCATCCCGCCCCACCGAAATGAAAAAGACCACAGTAAAGAACTTCTCAAAGCCGACTTCACACTTCTAAAGACTAGTGTGGTCTCCTTTAAGGCCCTGAGCAGGCGGTTAACATTACTCAAACCGCTGAATCACTTACAAATGCCTTCTACCAGCACCTGCAGGCTGCATGGATCAGGCAATCCCAAGCAAAACAAAGACTCTTTGTACCAAAGGCAAGCGTCCAGTCTGGTGGACCCTAGCCATAAACAAACTCTACAACAAAAGGAGAAAGCTACTACAAGATAGAGCAAAATCCTTAAAAGGTAAGACACCGCTGATCACTATAAGTAAAAGCTAAGAGCTCTCATAAAATCATCCAAAGCTAATTTTGAGAAAAAATAGCTAAGGACTCTAAAGACAACCATAAGGCATTCTTTAGCTATGTCAGAAACCTAGGAGGAAACTCCCAGATATGCTCAGAATTAGTTCAAAATGATGTGAAGATTACTGATCCTACAGACATTGCCAACATACTGGCTGACAGGTTCAGTGCAAACTTCTCCCCCTCCCCTAAAGGAGAGATATCTATACCAAATGATTGTAGCCCCCAAACATCTCTAACGCCCAGGTGAGAACTGCTCTCTCCAAGGCAAAGAACACAGCATCCATGGGACCTGATGGTGTCCCCGGCTGTGTGCTCCATGAACTCAACGAGGAATTAAACCCACAGTTAGGACAGCTGTTTAATCTTAGTCTCACCTCCGGATACGTGCCAGGAGTGGTGCACAGCGACTGTGGTCCCACTCCACAAAGGCGGTGCCTCCACCGACCCTGGAAATTACCATCCCATTAGCTTGACAAGCCTTATCTGCAAAGCCATGGAGAGGATCATAATGGATCTCATAAATAAAGACATAGGGAACTTGCAGACTTTGGATCCAACCCAGTTTGGCTTTGTCAAAGGCAGATCATGCCTTTTAAACTTGGTTGACTTTTGAAACAGTCACCAAGGCCATTGATGAGGGAAAGGCAGTCCATACAGCCTACCTAGACCTGGCGAAGGCTTTTGATACAATACCTCACTCGGGTATCATTGAAAAACTCATCAACTTAAATGTAAACCCATACATTACAAGATGGGTTGCAAACTGGCTGAGTGACAGAACCCACAGGGTCAGAGTTGCTGGCGCCATGTCAGACTCAAAGCCTGTCACAAGTGGTGTCCCACAGGCTCAGTCCTGGGCCCACTCTTGTTTGGCATCTACTTTTCTGAAGTACAAGCAAACACAGGAGGGTTATGGCTGACAAAGTTTGCAGATGACTGCAAACTGGGCATCCAACACAGATATCCTTCAGAAGGGTCTCACAGAAACGGATAACTGGTGCCAGAGCCATGGCCTAAAGTTAAATGCCAAGAAATGCATAGTCATACCCTTCGGGAAAATAAGGTTACCCTAGCTACCATATAGGTGGCAATACCCTGAACACAGAAGAAGTTATTAGGGACCTGGGAACCCAGGTTGACAGTAGCCTTTCATTCGACACTCATATTGCTAAAGTAGTTAGGAAGACCTTCTACATTGCCCACCTTATCATGAAGGGATTCACATCTAGATCAAGGGAAGTCATAGTCTCCCTATACTCATCACTCATCAGACCAATGATCGAGTACAATACCCCATTCGGAATGTATCTGACCCGACACTTGCAGCAGCTGGAAAGGCCACAAAAGTTCCTCACCAAAAGGATAAAGGGTCTCAAAAATCTGTCTTATGCTGCCCGACTGAAAGAACTCCAGTTATATTCAGTTGCTTACCGCTTGCTCAGAGGTGACCTATGCCTGACATACAAGGCCATGTCAAACCCAGATTTGATGAACATGCTTCATCTCCAAAAATCTAGATCCCTCAGAGCCACAAGGGCGGGAGACTTAAACCTCGACACGGTTATTAATAGGACGTGCTGGAGGGATAGATTCATCACCCAAAGACTCCCTATGCTGTGGAACAAAATCCCGGTTTATGTGAGGCATAGCACGTCGCTGGCCTTGTTCAAGAGGAATCTTGACCAATGGATGGGAGATCGCAGATACACCCCAGGGGTTACCTCAGTGTCACTGCTCGACAGAGGCACAGCAAAATAATGGGCATAGTTTCTCCAAACTAAAGGGGTGGTGTAAGCCACAAAACTATGGGCTAGGCTTATAAATGCCCTCGGGCAGATAGCCTAGTATGAACCTATGAACCTATGAACCTATGAGGCAGTTGCAACATTGCCTCAAGATTCCCAGATTCACCAGCTGGATCGGAGAGGAGATTGACAACTGACCTTTGGACATGCTAGAATAGTATTGGGAATTCCTTTATAACTGACAACAAAAAGGGCCAATGGGGAACAAGGTACTCAAGGGGAGTTTGTGAGGGTGTAGTGCTTTTAATTTGTTAGTGCTGGCGTATATAATTGCTTTAGTGAGCAAGTGCCAGGTAATTTAAATGCAATGTGTTACAGGTAACTTAAATGCAAAAATGACAAACAGTAACTTTCTTTCAAGGGAAACAAGGAAATAAGTACAGTAAGAAATGCAGATGTCACTAGGGATCCACAGAAGCGCTGAAAAGCCTTGTTTTAGGTGGAATTAGCGTTTCAGGGAAATAACAAGCAAACAAGCATACAAACAAAGCTACATTCAGCAGGCCTGGATCTAGTCTATGCTACAGCAAACAAGGTGTACCAATTTCAGTAAGAAACAGTTCAAATATGCAGGCACTATAAGCCTTTAGCCAGAAATTCCCAGCTCAGAAGGGCAGAGTCCAGCCTCTCCTCCCAGAAGAGTGCAGACCACGAACCCTTTTAATGTAAAATAACTGGCCTGAAGCCCAAGTGCTTAAACCAGAACTAAAACACATTTAGAATAACAGACACTGAGCCCTCAGTCAGCAGTTCCCAACTTAGTAGACTGTATGCTACCTGTCCTGCCACCACAGTATCCCTGACATTTAATGCGACTCACCCTCCTGTCATAGTTAGTTCCATGTTTTGGGGCTGTCAAGCATGGTATGAGGTATAACCTGGTAGTGCGAGGGTGCTCTTGGGAGTCTTGAACCTGTTGTCTATTACTGCACAGATATCAACATTCTCCATGCAGAGTAGAGTTTGGACTGCATGCATCTTGCGGTTTTCATGTCCATCATTGAGTATCATTACTTCCATTTTCTTATCCCCTGTGCTACCTATGTAGGTGGCCTTGTGTTTACATGTCCATCATTGAGTATCATTACTTCCATTTTCTTATCCCCTGTGCTACCTATGTAGGTGGCCTTGTGTTTACATGTCCATCATTGAGTATCATTACTTCCATTTTCTTATCCCCTGTGCTACCTATGTAGGTGGCCTTGTGTTTACATGTCCATCATTGAGTATCATTACTTCCATTTTCTTATCCCCTGTGCTACCTATGCAGGTGGCCTTGTGTTTACATGTCCGGCATTGAGTATCAATACTTCCATTTTCTTATCCCCTGTGCTACCTATGCAGGTGGCCTTGTGTTTACATGTCCATCATTGAGTATCATTACTTCCATTTTCTTATCCCCTGTGCTACCTATGTAGGTGGCCTTGTGTTTACATGTCCATCATTGAGTATCATTACTTCCATTTTCTTATCCCCTGTGCTACCTGTGTAGGTGGCCTTGTGTTTACATGTCCGGCATTGAGTATCATTACTTCCATTTTCTTATCCCCTGTGCTACATATGTAGGTGGCCTTGTGTTTACATGTCCATCATTGAGTATCATTACTTCAATTTTCTTATCCCCTGTGCTACCTATGTAGATGGCCTTGTGTTTACATGTCCATCATTGAGTATCATTACTTCAATTTTCTTATCCCCTGTGCTACCTGTGTAGGTGTCCTTGTGTTTACATGTCCATCATTGAGTATCATTACTTCCATTTTCTTATCCCCTGTGCTACCTATGTAGGTGGCCTTGTGTTTACATGCCCATCATTGAGTATCATTACTTCCATTTTCTTATCCCCTGTGCTACCTATGCAGGTGGCCTTGTGTTTACATGTCCATCATTGAGTATCATTACTTCCATTTTCTTATACCCTGTGCTACCTGTAGGTGGCCTTGTGTTTACATGTCCATCATTGAGTATCATTACTTCCATTTTCTTATGCCCTGTGCTACCTATGTAGGTGGCCTTGTGTTTACATGTCCATCATTGAGTATCATTACTTCCATTTTCTTATCCCCTGTGCTACCTATGTAGGTGGCCTTGTGTTTACATGTCCATCATTGAGTATCATTACTTCCATTTTCTTATCCCCTGTGCTACCTATGTAGGTGGCCTTGTGTTTACATGTCCGTCATTGGGTATCATTACTTCCATTTTCTTATCCCCTGTGCTACCTATGTAGGTGGCCTTGTGTTTACATGTCTGTCATTGAGTATCATTACTTCCATTTTCTTATCCCCTGTGCTACCTATGTAGGTGGCCTTGTGTTTACTTGTCCATCATTGAGTATCATTACTTCCATTTTCTTATCCCCTGTGCTACCTATGTATGTGGCCTTGTGTTTACATGTCTGGCATTGAGTATCATTACTTCCATTTTCTTATCCCCTGTGCTACCTATGTAGGTAGCCTTGTGTTTACATGTCTATCATTGAGTATCATTACTTCCATTTTCTTATCCCCTGTGCTACCTATATAGGTGGCCTTGTGTTTACATGTCCGGCATTGAGTATCATTACTTCCATTTTCTTATCCCCTGTGCTACCTGTGTAGGTGGCCTTGTGTTTACATGTCCATCATTGAGTATCATTACTTCCATTTTCTTATCCCCTGTGCTACCTATGCAGGTGGCCTTGTGTTTACATGTCCATCATTGAGTATCATTACTTCCATTTTCTTATCCCCTGTGCTACCTATGTAGGTGGCCTTGTGTTTACATGTCCATCATAGAGTATCATTACTTCAGTTTTCTTATCCCCTGTGCTACCTATGTAGGTGGCCTTGTGTTTACATGTCCATCATTGAGTATCATTACTTCCATTTTCTTATCCCCTGTGCTACCTATGTAGGTGGCCTTGTGTTTACATGTCCATCATTGAGTATCATTACTTCCATTTTCTTATCCCCTGTGCTACCTATGTAGGTGGCCTTGTGTTTACATGTCCATCATTGAGTATCATTACTTCCATTTTCTTATCCCCTGTGCTACCTATGTAGGTGGCCTTGTGTTTACATGTCCATCATTGAGTATCATTACTTCCATTTTCTTATCCCCTGTGCTACCTATGTAGGTGGCCTTGTGTTTACATATCCATCATTGAGTATCATTACTTCCATTTTCTTATCCCCTGTGCTATTTATGTAGGTGGCCTTGTGTTTACATGTCCGGCATTGAGTATCATTACTTCCATTTTCTTATCCCCTGTGCTACCTATGTAGGTGGCCTTGTGTTTACATGTCCATCATTGAGTATCATTACTTCCATTTTCTTATCCCCTGTGCTACCTATGTAGGTGGCCTTGTGTTTACATGTCCGGCATTGAGTATCATTACTTCCATTTTCTTATCCCCTGTGCTACCTATGTAGGTGGCCTTGTGTTTACATGTCCATCATTGAGTATCATTACTTCCATTTTTTATCCCCTGTGCTACCTATGTAGGTGGCCTTGTGTTTACATGTCCATCATTGAGTATCATTACTTCCATTTTCTTATCCCCTGTGCTACCTATGTAGGTGGCCTTGTGTTTACATGTCCATCATTGAGTATCATTACTTCCATTTTCTTATCTCCTGTGCTACCTATGTAGGTGGCATTGTGTTTACATGTCCGGCATTGAGTATCATTACTTCCATTTTCTTATCCCTGTGCTACCTATGTAGGTGGCCTTGTGTTTACATGTCCATCATTGAGTATCATTACTTCCATTTTCATATCCCTTGTGCTACCTATGTAGGTGGCCTTGTGTTTACATGTCCATCACTGAGTATCATTACTTCCATTTTCTTATCCCTTGTGCTACCTATGTAGGTGGCCTTGTGTTTACATGTCCATCACTGAGTATCATTACTTCCATTTTCTTATCCCCTGTGCTACCTATGTAGGTGGCCTTGTGTTTACATGTCCATCATTGAGTATCATTACTTCCATTTTCTTATCCACTGTGCTACCTATGTAGGTGGCCTTGTGTTTACATGTCCGGCATTGAGTATCATTACTTCCATTTTCTTATCCACTGTGCTACCTATGTAGGTGGCCTTGTGTTTACATGTCCATCACTGAGTATCATTACTTCCATTTTCTTATCCCCTGTGCTACCTATGTAGGTGGCCTTGTGTTTAGATGTCCATCATTGAGTATCATTACTTCCATTTTCTTATCCCTGTGCTACCTATGTAGGTGGCCTTGTGTTTACATGTCCATCATTGAGTATCATTACTTCCATTTTCTTATCCCCTGTGCTACCTATGTAGGTGGCCTTGTGTTTACATGTCCATCATTGAGTATCATTACTTCCATTTTCTTATCCCTGTGCTACCTATTTAGGTGGCATTGTGTTTACATGTCCGGCATTGAGTATCATTACTTCCATTTTCTTATCCCCTGTGCTACCTATGCAGGTGGCCTTGTGTTTACATGTCCATCATTGAGTATCATTACTTCCATTTTCATATCCCTTGTGCTACCTATGTAGGTGGCCTTGTGTTTACATGTCCATCACTGAGTATCATTACTTCCATTTTCTTATCCCTTGTGCTACCTATGTAGGTGGCCTTGTGTTTACATGTCCATCACTGAGTATCATTACTTCCATTTTCTTATCCCCTGTGCTACCTATGCAGGTGGCCTTGTGTTTACATGTCCATCATTGAGTATCATTACTTCCATTTTCTTATCCACTGTGCTACCTATGTAGGTGGCCTTGTGTTTACATGTCCTGCATTGAGTATCATTACTTCCATTTTCTTATCCACTATGCTACCTATGTAGGTGGCCTTGTGTTTACATGTCCATCATTGAGTATCATTACTTCCATTTTCTTATCCCCTGTGCTACCTATGTAGGTGGCCTTGTGTTTACATGGCCATCATTGAGTATCATTACTTCCATTTTATTATCCCCTGTGCTACCTATGTAGCTGGCCTTGTGTTTACATGTCCGGCATTGAGTATCATTACTTCCATTTTCTTATCCCCTGTGCTACCTATGTAGGTGGCCATGTGTTTACATGTCCATCATTGAGTATCATTACTTCCATTTTCTTATCCCCTGTGCTACCTATGTAGGTGACGTTGTGTTTACATGTCCGGCATTGAGTATCATTACTTCCATTTTCTTATCCCTGTGCTACCTATGTAGGTGGCCTTGTGTTTACATGTCCATCATTGAGTATCATTACTTCCATTTTCTTATCCCCTGTGCTACCTATATAGGTGGCCTTGATTTTACATGTCTGGCATTGACTATCATTACTTCCATTTTCTTATCCCCTGTGCTACCTATGTAGGTGACCTTGTGTTTACATGTCCATCACTGAGCATAATTACTTCCATTTTCTTATCCCCTGTGCTACCTATGTAGGTGGCCTTGTGTTTACATGTCCATCACTGAGTATCATTACTTCCATTTTCTTATCCCCTGTGCTACCTATATAGGTGGCCTTGATTTTACATGTCTGGCATTGACTATCATTACTTCCATTTTCTTATGCCCTGTGCTACCTATGTAGGTGGCCTTGTGTTTACATGTCCATCATTGAGTATCATTACTTCCATTTTCTTATCCCTGTGCTACCTATGTAGGTGGCCTTGTGTTTACATGTCCATCATTGAGTATCATTACTTCCATTTTCTTATCCCTGTGCTACCTATGTAGGTGGCCTTGTGTTTACATGTCCATCATTGAGTATCATTACTTCAATTTTCTTATCCCTGTGCTACCTATGTAGGTGGCCTTGTGTTTACATGTCCATCATTGAGTATCATTACTTCCATTTTCTTATCCCCTGTGCTACCTATGTAGGTGGCCTTGTGTTTACATGTCCATCATTGAGTATCATTACTTCCATTTTCTTATCCCCTGTGCTACCTATGTAGGTGGCGTTGTGTTTGCATGTCCAGCATTGAGTATCATTACTTCCATTTTCTTATCCCCTGTGCTACCTATGTAGGTGGCCTTGTGTTTACATGTCCATCATTGAGTATCATTACTTCCATTTTCTTATCCCTGTGCTACCTATGTAGGTGGCCTTGTGTTTACATGTCCGGCATTGACTATCATTACTTCCATTTTCTTATCCCCTGTGCTACCTATGTAGGTGGCCTTGTGTTTACATGTCCATCATTGAGTATCATTACTTCCATTTTCTTATCCCCTGTGCTACCTATGTAGGTGGCTTTGTGTTTACATGTTTACATGTGTGACATTGAGTATCATTACTTCCATTTTCTTATCCCCTGTGCTACCTCTGTAGGTGGCCTTGTGTTTACATGTCCATCATTGAGTATCATTACTTCTATTTTCTTATCCCCTGTGCTACCTATGTAGGTGGCCTTGTGTTTACATGTCTGGCATTGAGTATCATTACTTCCATTTTCTTATCCCCTGTGCTACCTTTGTAGGTGGCCTTGTGTTTACATGTCTGGCATTGAGTATCATTACTTCCATTTTCTTATCCCCTGTGCTACTTATGTAGGTGGCCTTGTGTTTACATGTCCATCATTGAGTATCATTACTTCCATTTTCTTATCCCCTGTGCTACCTATTTAGGTGGCCTTGTGTTTACATGTCCATCATTGAGTATCATTACTTCCATTTTCTTATCCCCTGTGCTACCTATGTAGGTGGCTTTGTGTTTACATGTTTACATGTGTGACATTGAGTATCATTACTTCCATTTTCTTATCCCCTGTGCTACCTCTGTAGGTGGCCTTGTGTTTACATGTCCATCATTGAGTATCATTACTTCCATTTTCTTATCCCCTGTGCTACCTATGTAGGTGGCCTTGTGTTTACATGTCTGGCATTGAGTATCATTACTTCCATTTTCTTATCCCCTGTGCTTCCTTTGTAGGTGGCCTTGTGTTTACATGTCTGGCATTGAGTATCATTACTTCCATTTTCGTATCCCCTGTGCTACCTATGTAGGTGGCCTTGTGTTTACATGTCCATCATTGAGTATCATTACTTCCATTTTCTTATCCCCTGTGCTACCTATGTAGGTGGCCTTCTGTTTACAGCCTTTCCATCAGAATGCAAAGATGTGCAGACATTACACTATGGTAAGTAATACTGGTGTACCAAACAATGCAATGACAATCATACTGTTAATGCATCAGGCATGCTGGGATATACCCACAATGATATCATTACACTGCACAGTTGACAACATAATAATATTACTACACTTCTATGTAGTCACCCTGTGCATCATCACCATGTTAACCTGTTCCTGCATCAATGTTACAGATTGCAGGAGGTGGCACAGTTTCATCATATACACAGGGTGTCTACTTGGTATGCCTGAGTCTGCCACTGATACAACCAATCGACATGTGTGTGTGTGTGTGTGTTAGTGAGGGACAACAGTACAAGATGGGGCAATGTTGATGCGGTGTGTGCGTGTATGTGTTAGCCCTAGGTGTTAGCATTATGCATGTGTGTATGCATGCACACAGTTCCACCTCGTGGCTGCCATATACGGGTATTTGTGAACAGCCACAGATTGTACCTGCCAGGTCATACAGATCACTGTCTCTGGCCACGGACATAGTACCTGTGCCTGGCAGGGGTGCTACGGACATTATCAGGTACTAAGCTGGACTGGGTACTGTCATCAGAAGCAGTTGGTTGATGACTGGAGACATGTCCCTGCTGGGACTGTCCAGAGCCACATGCACGTGGTCTCCTAGGGCGGTCTGATGACAGCACAGACCCAGCATTGCTGGGGCTGGTACTGGCACTATGGGAGCGGCTGCGGGTTTGTTGTCATCTGCGACGACTGCCAGCTGCTGATGTTGCTGGCATACGTCCATGCCTCAACCATCCTGCATTGCCCTGGCTCATGGACATGTAGTTGTGGAACAGATCTAATCTGTCCCCCCAACGTCTGTCAATGACCTCGGTGAAATTACGGATGGCAGCCGCAATGTCATGCATAGTGTCATTCATAGCAGTACGATGTGCTCTCAGCTCCCTCAGACCCTGTCTGTTGTACTTTTCCATACGTGCCTGCATTACAGCCCGGAACATAGCTGAGGTTGAAAGACCTCTGTGGGCATGTCTGACAGGGGCAGTATGACCATGGATGCTCCCACGAGAACCTCTGGACATCTGCCTGTGTGGTACCATGTCAGGACTCTGGCCATGGCTGCTGTGAGGGGATGCATGTGCCACTGATACCACATTACCCTGGTCAATGCCCACTGTATGCTGTCCATCACCTAAGGACATTGGTGACAATGGATGTATTGGCAGGATGACTGTGCGCTTTGATGGGGTTGACTGCTATGTACTGTCGATTGGCTGACCAACAACAGACCCTGTCACACCTCCCTGTGCCATTACACATGTATCATCATTATCACTATCCCCAGCAGTGGATTCAGGTTCCCTGCTGCACACCACCAGAGCAACACCAGAACCTGTGAGAGGAAGACAGGAAACACAGTTTACAATGTGTACACAATGTTACCACAGATGCACACAGGCACATGCGCACATGCACACATGCGCACATGGGCACATGCACACATGCACACATGGGCACATGCATGCATGGGCACATGCACACATGGGTACATGCACACATGCACACATGGGCACATGAGATAGAAACACACAGACACAAACACACCTGCAATCAAAGACATAGCAATACTGTTTGAGGGTAATATTACTATTATTATCATTAGTATTAAAAGTATTGTTATTACACACTCACCAGCATGGATTGGCTGCCTTGCTGTTACACCAGAGGGACCTGGACAAATAAGACATTTATTGTCAGAGGGACCTGCACAAATAAGACATTTATTGTCAGTGGGCACAACTGTGCCATTGATACTGTGAGTATGATACAGTTCAGTAGTACAACAGTTGGCTTTCACAGGTCTACTGCTGATACTGCGAATATCACTCTTGCACAATAAATTTCAGGATAACAGCTACAAACACAGTACACATCTCACACATGCATAAACTACCAGTGTAGAGAACAGTCAACTATAGATATGGCATGTTACCTGCACGCTCCATGTCCACATGCTGGGTGGCTCCAGCCTCCATCATTACACATGTCTGCGGATGTTGTTGTTGGGCTGGAGCCACAACACTTAGGAGGAGCCCCTCCAGTCTGGTGAGGGGGGGTGTATAGCCGCCCCACCACCTGTGGCAAGCTGTTGCCTGTGGATATCAGACACACGCTGATGGACATTTCTATTTAAATCACTGCAGTGATGGCGTACCTGCTCATATGTCCGGTTATGCATGCCTATGTCATTTACCCGACGGACAAGGTCTTGCCATAGTGCAGCCCTCTCCTGCTGGATCTGGCTGGTGCGGGAAAAGAGTGTGGCAAAATCCCGCACCAGGCTCTGGTGTATCTCCTCTTCCTCTGCAGCAGAGTACGAGGGGTTGTGCTGCTGCACCATCTCCCTGGAAGGAAAAGAAAAATATGTGAGCAAGTGATATGGCACACATAATACTCTACTGTAGTGATATCACTGAACTGCCATATATAGCATCTGTCTGTCTGTTGGGGGATACACATGTAAATGAACACATATCAGTGCTCAGCCAACTGTGTGACAGTGCCTGGCACACTCCATACAACAAACTAGTATACACCAGCAGTTGGCACACTGTTTGAGGTCCAATGCACAACCTCACACTGGGGGTTTGGATCAAGGTAATGGATGGGGAACATTGTCAACCCATGCAATGCACAGTAAAAATTTCAATGGTAATGCACCCTAGTCTTTGTGGCCATACCCCTACCTACACCACAGTCACATACAGGGAACCACAGCACAACATATGGCAATGTAGTATGTTTGTATCCCAATACCTGACACATCTTTCTCTGGCCTCACACCAAGGACACACACTACCATGACAGACACAAAGTCATGCTGAGCAATCACACCATTACAGACCTTGCACACAGTCAGTGGCACACTCATTCCACCTCACATAGTTGGTATTGCAATGAGTACATGTGTGTGTGCATTGTGTCATAGGTAGGTAGTATGCTATTGGCCCTGGGCCTACAGCAGCATTCTGTTATGTACCCTGCCCCTTGGGACACATGTAATGTGATTGTACTTGCTCCTGTCAAACAGTTACACAGGGTGACTCATATGGCATATTATCTATCTGCATAACATTCAACAGGGGTATGTCTGACATCTACTAATGAGGAGCCTTGCTTCTTAATGCTGGGTGGTTTACTCCAGGGTATGGCTTATTTGTGGGTAGGAACCTGTACCTCCACCATGTGCTCTTTACTGCGGTGCCAAGGATGACAGACATAGGTCATTTAGGCTGGGGATATTGTGAGGTGTTACCATGGTTGTTGGACAACTGTTATGGGTGTGACTTAACTATGCATATCCAGCTGTGGTAACATCTGTGTAGGTAGTATGAGAGGCACTCTGTCTGTGGTTTTGTCAGTCACTCTGCATAGGTAATGTGTTTGAGGGCATTATCACTGTTTGTTAGGTATGACTGTGTCCTTCTCCCTTTCTGTAGTTGTCATGGGAGGTACATACCATGTAGGACATTGTGAGGTGTAGAGGGGTACAGTGACCTACATTTCCCTAGCTGACGCACCATTTGTGCTGACACGTACCATGTACAGGAATTACAAGACTAGTGTGCCACTGTGAATATCAAAGGGGAGGCTATTGTACACTTGTTTCCCATGTTCCCTCCTGACACATCCAGTAGTAGGCAGGCAACCACCTATGTGGTGGTTAGTGGTGTAAGTGTTTTGGAATGGGGTATGGTACTCCAGTATCCACACTGGTGTTCAGTCCATGCCTTTGTCACCAGGCACCTGTTGCAATACATCTGCACACATGTGCATCTCTCAGTATATATATCTATATCTATATCTATATATATATATATATATATATATATATATATATAGAGAGAGAGAGAGAGAGAGAGAGATATTCATATACATACATATCTCTAGACATTCATATCTGTCTGTATATGTGTATGTATCTATATATATCTATATATGTATGTGTCTATTACATATATATGTATATACATATTCTATCTATCTATATATGTCTATTTATACATCCCTCTCTATCTATGTACACATATATGCATATTATATATATATACATATATAACTATACATATACATATAATATATATATATATTTTTTATTTACACATACGAATACACACACTAACATACTGCTAAACATCCATTACTGTACAACCTACATTGTACGTTGCACTGCAACCTACATTGATATGTGCACATAGCAACCTTCAAATACATATGTATGTCCAGCCTTCACTAACAGTTGCAGTATGTCCCCTGCCCTATGCACATCTTCATATATATATATAGATACAGACTGCTAACACATATGGAGGGTTCACAGTATGTAGATTATTAGATTATTAGTTTACATTACCTTTGTTTCTCACTGCTGTTTGTGATGGCTTGCTGCTTGGTGGCCTGCTGCTGGTTAGCTTGATGGTTTTTATTTATTTATTTATTTATTTATTTTTGGTGCCTCTCTCTGTGTCTCTGTGTCTCTGTGTCTCTCTCTCTCTCTGTCTCTCCCTCCGGTTGTTGCAATGAAACTATTGCATGTGTGGACTGGGAGTACAGGCTGCTTTTGTCGGTATCTGCACATGTGCATGTGATGGCCTCTGCACCAATTGTTAGCCAGCATTTACTAATTGCATGCAGCCTGCTGTGTGGTAATTGCAGTTCTCACTGTGATTTCAGGACAGTGCTATAAAATGTTAGGTTAGGTAGGCGTAGTCCTTTCAGATTTTCAAGGTGGGGACCATGCTGGTATGCTGTGGACACTGTTCTGTGAGTGTAAAGGTTGGTATGTCTCTCATATTTAAGGCTGTGTTGTAGACACTGAAATGCATGTTGTACTGAAACCTGACTGTTGCTTCTTCCAGTTCATTCTTCTCAGTGTGTATGTTAACTGACACCTAATAATACTAATACTGTTTAAATGGGAGTATGTGCTTTCCTGTGTGACTTGTGGAGTAACTGGTATACAGCAGTGGCTCTTGCAATTTGTTGCTATGTCTTCACTATTTGGCCTTTACATTCACTCCTTGAAGGCCTGCTAGGTGTCTTTACTGGAATGTGTTGCTATGGCTTTCCTATTTTCCATTTACGTTCACTCCTTGTAATGCTTGCTATATTTCTTTCAACAGCAATTCCTTATATGTTTGGTGTGGTTTGGTGGTACTGCATGCAGTCTGGTCTGGCCAAGGTGTGGGGCTTGACACCTACAAGGGTATTTTATTTTGCTGCTGAGCAGTAGTGGGGCCTTGTACTTTGTACTAACAGTTATGGATAGCAGGCACATGCAGCGCTTGTAAACTGCTATGCTGTCCTTATTTTATTAGTTGGCTACATCCTTTGATATTTCTGGGTTGTATTCCTACATGAGGGTGTGCTTGTGGAAGCTATTCTACAGCTATTCACAGAGTGTGTGACAGCAGACAATGATATGCCTGAGAGTTTGTGACACTTGCAGGCCTCAGATACTCTCAGGTGTATCTTTTATCAGCCTCAGGGAATGGTACATATCAGTGGGATACACCCGTGATATATTTCAGATATTCTGCAGTTGTGACTCTGGGGTATTTTGAGCATATGTATTACTACACCATTTCTGACATGCAAGTAGCGCATACTTTAAGTAATTGACAGTTACCATTACGTGGGATTCCACACCTTTCTGCCTACTGTTAGTACATTTCACAGGGAGTCATTGGGGCACAGTTAACATTTGTTTTCAAATCAGGGACATCCCTGTAAATCAGTCACAGTTGCGAGGTCTGGCCTCTTACCTATTCAAATATGGCAGTGTTTATCCTGCTCTGATAGTGTGTGTGGTTTGCAAGGTGCTACTGTCACATTATCACCTACTAGATACCTACTAGCATGGCTGTTTCTCTTCTCACACTAATGTTATACAAATCCACAAGAATTGCCAGTAAAGATACAAAAATAGCTTTGTGTAATAGCCTTCCTATATTCCCTTTACATTCATTCCTACTATTTCATGATATATTGCTTTCAGCACAAAGTTCTTGTATATCAGTCATGGCTTAGTGGTAAGTCATGCAGACTAGTGTTTCCAAGGTCCTGGGTTCGAGACTGACAGAGGAATTTTATTTTGATGCTGAGCAGACTACAGGCCTTATCATTCAGAGTGACTAAGGCACTTTTAAGCAGTTGTAAGCGGGTTAGTGCTGGTTTGCGCGGAGCTCATGCATGCACAGTGCTGCTTAGCTTCGCGCGCACACGCTTAGCTAAGCGCACACAAGCACACACTCGCTTACTACTGCTTAAAAGTGCTTACTCTCATGCACACCCGCGCTAATTTCTTTGAAAGAAAAGAAAATGGGGAGATAGGAAAGTGGTGAAAAAGGGGGCACAAAGAGGGTAGGACAGTAGGAAAACAAGCTCAGGATTTGCAGGAAGGATGTAGGAAAGGCCCATAGCTGCCCATTTCTTTATCAGCAACAGCTGTGCATATGTGTGTAATTTGGTGTGAAAATTGAAACCTTCCACTCCTGAGAGAGGGGTGAGGACAACAAAATATGTTGTACAGCCAATTGTAATTACCAGTTCACATGTCCAGCAGACATGTCTGCAAAATGGGCAGCTATGTATGGGGCGTAATTTTTTTGCGGGAACAGAGTGCCTTTTTTTATTTTTTTTCAGGTGAGAGTGGAATGTGAGGTACAGGAAGTAGATATATTTGGGGAGGTAGGTAGGGGAGGTTAACAGACAAGACAAACAAGACACATACAGGGGCAGAGTATGACATGTGGGGGGAAACACAATTGACGGGGACGGATGTTTGGATATCGCGAGCCCATGAGCCCACAGATGGCAACAGTGGAACTGAGATCCCCACCCATGGGCAGTTGCCACTGCGCCTTCACTGCCCAGGACGGGGCTATGCTGGGGGCTGTGTAGGATGGGCAGCAGGCACACCCATGAGTTGCGCCACCCATGCCTCAAGCTGGCGTAAGGGTTCAAGCACAAAATGCCTGATCTCGCTGCGCACCATAGACTGGACACTTTGGAGGGTGAGTGGATGGTCTCCTCAGCCCACGCTTGCAGAGGGGGGGTGAGCCCCATCCCCTGCAGCGCTTCCACCCGAAGGTGGCACAGGGCCACCGGAGGAGGTTCCGACCTGGGCACTAGTGCCAGGTGCACTCGCCAGCTGAGGTGGGAGAGGTGGGTCCGCTGGAACCCGCCTTCCCTGTTGTCCTATGTTTAGCAATATTTTATGACATTTTGGGTTAGTAACAAACAATACCATTCAAAATTAGTTGTAACAGCATGCATCAGTATTCCCATTAACCAAACACCCATGAATTCCAAACATTGAACAACAAGCATAACACATGCCTATTTTGAACAACAGTACACAATCCAACAGCATGCAGGGTTGATTGATGGCAACAGGCCATCAGGTTTGGATATGTGAACAGGGCACATGCATCAACGTACGTGTAAATATGTTTGAGCCAACAGGACAAATGTCCATAGGAATTAATTGTGAATACACATACCCAGTTTGTTGTGGAATGGCATTATTTGTGAATATAGGGTAGGGTGAAGAAATATTTCATTAACAACTTCAACTACCTATACATATGCTGTACATCTCTAGTAGCTGCAGATATATATACCCTACAGGTCTTACTACAGTTTCCTATATATAACCTTAGGTATGTTGGTGATGGGAATGTTACTGCTACATTAATATACATTGCATTTTTATTCATACACGTTCATATCTGGCTGTGTTCAGGTACAGCATCCTGCTACATTTGATTTATATGGCTCTAGACAACTGTGGATGTTCAGTATTTCATACAACCATACTATCTCCATATTGCAAGGGTACAGCAACATATCCAAATTGTGGGACATACACATTCCAGCTTCAGTACTTTATTACAAACATTTCACTGTTTGGTTGTGGCTGTCTCATTCATTTCATTATGTACTGACTGCAGTATACTTTATTCAAGAGTTATTACAGCTTTCTTGGTCGATTCATACCTCTTTCTCACACTCTCACTTGTTTTATTTTTACAATTTAAGATGGTACTTAATTCTAGGCGTTATTAACATGTCATACTTGGTTACAACAATCCTTTCCAACAGACTCACTTGTTTCATATGGTAGATTTTAAAAGGGGATGTATTTGACACATGTTTATTGTCTTTAGCTTGTTTACCACTAATTTTCAGGCTGCAGCAAGTTATCTGATATTACAGTACAGGTGGGAAATCTCTATTTCAGACTTGTTTAATTTTTATTTCTGGATTACAGGCTGCATCACTTATCTAATCATACAATACTAGCAGAATCTTTTTTCTAGTGTTATTTGAACTTTATTAATATGTAACTACACTGAACTCTTTTACAAGCTGTCTCACTTATATTGTATAACAATTACAGAAAAATAATTACTAACCTGCCTGGTGGCGCAACTGCTCCAGTCTATCATCATAGGCTCGCTGATTCGTGGAACGCACACCTGCAGCTGTAATATAAATGAAGTAATATTGGAACATACATCTTCATAATATCAGCTAGGATAATTTCTTACATATGTAATTACATGGATACTTACTCAGTAGCATTTGCTGGGCCTCCTGGATCCAATGGTTCAGTTGGTCCTGCTTTCATCTCTTCAGGTCCGCATGGTGGTGACAGACCTGTTCACCAGTCCTTGGTATGCCTGTGGCACTGGTGAGATCATGTGCCAACCGGTTCCACACCTCTGCCTTGTACGCTCCCCACAGAACCTAGCCCTGCATGAGTTGAGCCTCATGATCGTGGACTAGGAGCCAAACCATATATTTGGACTCCTCAACACCCCACCTCTGTGCTCGCAAGTGACTGCCCTCTCCTACACCTGCCATCCTGACTGCAAATAGGTTCCACAATCAGTTATGCTGTGTATTCCTGCCTATGGGGCTTATATATGCCGTTTTTCCCGCACTTATCTGTGATTAGCCATTTTGGAATTGTATCAGCTTAAAAAAACCTGCTTTGTCATGCTTCTATTTCCATTCATTCCTATATATATGCTAATACTGCATTTTTCAGTTCAGCTGTCATGGCTTAGTGGTTCATTACTTTGACTATGATGCACAGTATCCTGGGTTCGAGCCTGGGCATTGCTTTTTTTTAATTTTACTACTGTCTAGACAGGCTAGGAGGTGTGTCTGTGTAAAGGCGGCTTTGATGCAAGTTGCTCAACGTTGCCCGCCGGTAAGCCGGTTGGCGCGCTGCGCAGCTCCGCGCAAACGGGTTACGCTGGTTAACGTGTTATTTGGCTATGAGCACGCATATTACGCTATGAGAAATGTTGCTCAACTATGGGCACACAGTTTCAGCATGTTAAAGTGCTGCTCAACTCTGGGCACTCATATTACACCTGTTAAACCACTGGTCACCTGCGGTCAGTCATACTCAGCTTGTTAGAGCGCTGCTCAGCTATGGGCACTTATAAAATTTTTTTTTTATTGTGTCAGATTTCTTCAAAAATACATGGCCCATTTCATTACATTTTACTTAAATTATAGTTTTATATATATATATATATATATATATATATATATAGATATATATATATATATATATATATATATATATATATATATATATATATATATATATATATATACATATATGTCAGGGGATTGTTTTGTGCTTATTTCACTAAAAATAGAAAATGATGTTGTTGGGGCGCGAACCGTGACTACCTCCTCTTTGGCCGACATCTCTACTGCTACGCTATTGCTACTTGGCTTAATTTACATATTTAGATCTTATATGCTTTTCCAATGAGTGCTGTCGCTGAGCGAAGGGCACACCTGCGCAATTACGGGCAAACATTTTTGTAATTATGAAAAAAAAATTAAACTGTTGAGTTTTACGTTTTACATTACAGTTGGGTTTATAGTCTGTGGGGGCATGTGTGCTGTTGTGCTTCTTGACATTTCCGCGGACTCGCTTGTGGGTGTTTCCTTTCGGGACTGTGATTCTTCTGGGGGCGTGTCCCTTTGCAGGACTCACTGTGTGGACACACCCCCTACTTTCCTACATGGACCGTGTTAGCCTAGGGTGTGATTCAGCATGCCCTCATGAATATGCATAGCATGCTGACATCACACCTTTTAACTGCAGCCTCCGTGTAAGACTTGCTAACTCTTACATGGAGGTTTCGTGAATCCTGCCCATTGTGTGTCTTGCATTCAGTAAATATTGTGTGTGTTTCTGAATCTCTGCAGTAGTTGTTAGACTGCTGTGAAATTCCTTTGTTAAGTGTTAATTAGCTTGGGGTTTCTGCTAGCATTAAAATCTGTGTTGGTTACATTTCTGGTAATCATTTTAAATCGAGTTGCTGGCTACTGAGACTTGTCTGCATACATCAACTGGACATAAGCTGATTTAAGTATATTTTCTGCACTTATTTAAGATTTGAGTGAGTAAATATTGTGTGTCTTGCATTCAGTAAATATTGTGTGTGTCTCTGAATCTCTGCAGTAGTTGTTAGACTGCTGTGAAATTCCTTTGTTAAGTGTTAATTAGCTTGGGGTTTCTGCTAGCATTAAAATCTGTGTTGGTTACATTTCTAGTAATTATTTTAAATCGAGTTGCTGGCTACTGAGACTTGTCTGCATACATCAACTGGACATAATCTGATCTAAGTATATTTTCTGCACTTATTTAAGATGTGAGTGAGTAAATATTGTGTGTCTTGCATTCAGTAAATATTGTGTGTGTCTCTGAATCTCTGCAGTAGTTCCCCACCCCCATCCCTGTTTCTTGTTGTGGTGTTAATCTTGGGTGGCTTTGGATTTGCCCGCCCCTGCTGTAAATCTCTTTTTGCACACTCCTCCTGGACCCATCTCATTCGCTCACTCAGCTGAGTACACTGAGATCATATTTTGATTTTGGATACTCTTACCAGTCCCATCTCCTCTGCAGTGTACAGGGAGAGCACTTAGGAAGGGCATTCCCCTATAGAATCTTAATCTGCTCTGTTTCCTCCGTCTCAAAAAAAAAAAAATTTGCACTTCATCTGCCTCACTGTATTTGTGTTTCTTCCTACTTTATTACCTTATTTTGCTTTTGCCTCTTTTAACATTTTAAAGTGGAACCTGTGTGTTGAGAGACAGCCTTACAAGACTATCTGCAAATATATAGAGCTGAGTATATTTTTCTGTATTATTCTGTATTATAGAGCTAAATTGTTGCTTAGATATCTGTTGTCTTACTGTTCTGCAAATATACAGAGATCAGTATATATTTTTTTGGTTTTATAATTTGCACTCTGATTCCTCACATCTCTGTTGAAACTGGTTTCCCTACCCCCCCTCCCTGTTCTTGGTTGTAGTTTAAATTTGGTGGCTTTTCCAGTGCCCTCCCCACTGTAGATTTGATCTAGGACACTCCCCCAGTCTCATCTCTTTACCGCATTCTACCTAATAAACCCTTCCTGCACTTGCTTTTAGTCCTTTTTAATTTAATTACATTTTTTCAAACTGTGTGTGGACTAATATTGCTACATACTTAAGGGTGCCAGCTTGCACTGCATGTGAATTGTTTTTACTACTGTTTTTGCTACTTTTCTGGAAAAAAATGTATCTGCTTTTACTGTATTTGTGTTTCTTCCTACTTTATTTTGCTTTTGCATCATCTTAAAAGTACTCAATTGTATTTATTACTGCTTGGTGTATCTCATTCTAAGCCTTTTAGTTTAAGCACTTGGGCTTCAGACCAGTTGTTTTACATTAAGAAGGTTTGTGGTCTGCACTGTGGTGGCAGAACAGGTAGCTTACATCTTTCTAAGTTGGGAACTGCTGATTGAGGGCTCAGTGTCTGTTATTCTAAAAGTGTATTAATTCTGGTTTAAGCACTTGGGCTTCAGGCCAGTTATTTTACATTAGAAGGGTTCATGGTCTGCACTCTTGTGGGAGGAGAGGCTGGACTCTGTCCTTCTGATCTTGGAATTTCTGGTTAAAGGCTTATAGTGCCTGCATATTTGAACTGCTTCTTACTGAAATTGGTACACCTTGTTTGCTGTAGCATAGACTAGATCCAGGCCTGCTGAATCTAGCTTTGTTTGTATGCTTGTTATTTCCCTGAAACGCTAATTCCACCTAAAATGCGGCTTTTCAGCACTTCTGTGGATCCCTAGTGATATCTGCATTGCTTACTGTACTTATTTCCTTGTTTCACTTGAAAGAAAGTTACTGTTTGTCATTTTTGCATTTAAGTTACCTGTAACACATTGCATTTAAGTTACCTGGCACTTGCTCACTAAAGCAATTATATAAGTCAGCACTAAAAAATTAAAAGCACTACACCCTCACAAACTCTCCTTGAGTACCTTGTTCCCCATTGGCAAAAACAAAGTGCCCACAAATTACCACATAGGTGGTAATCCATTAAGTACAGAAGAAGTAATTAGGGACCTGGGGACCCAAGTTGATAGCAATCTCTCATTTGACAACCACGTGGCCAAAGCGGTTAGAAAAACATTTTATATAGCCCACCTAATCATCAAGGGATTCACATCTAGATCAGGGGAGGTCATCGTGCCTCTTTACTCATCCCTCATCAGGCCCATAATTGAGTAAAATGCCCCTTTTGGGATGTACCTTACCAGACACCTGCAGCAACTGAAAAGACCCCAAAAGTACTTCACCAAGAGGATCAAAGGGCTCAAACAGATGCCATATGCTGCCCGGTTAAAGAAACTCCAGCTCTACTCAGTGGCATACCGCCTGCTCAGAGGCGATCTGTGCCTGACGTATAAAGTCATGTCCAACCCAGAATTAATGGACATGCTGCACCTCAGAAAATCCAAATCCCATCGAGCTACGCACTCGAGAGACTTGCACCTCAGCACTGAAATAAATAGGACATGCTGGAGGGACAGATTCATAACCCAGAGGCTCCCTTCACTCAGGAATAAAATCCCAGTCCAGGTTAGGCAGAGTCCCTCATTGACTCTCTTCAAGAGGAATCTTGATGAGTGGATGGGAGATCGTAGGTTTACCCCGGGTATCACTTCTGTGTCACTGTTAGACAGAGGCACAGTATACTAACCTCGAAAAAGGGCATAGCAAAATTAATTTAAAAGGGGTGGCGAAAGCCAAACACACTCTGGCTAGGCTTATAAATGCCCTAGGGCAGATAGCCTAGTATGAACCTATGAACTAATGAACCTATTACTGTTGCACTATTCTTTGCATAAGGGATCTCTTACCAAGGATAGCCCACCATCCAGCCAGTATACCAAAGCCTTTAGGTTTTATAGGCACTGTATATCACATGTATGCTCCCAGCACAAGGTGTAGTGCATAAAGGTGACATACAGATGCAAACACTCAGAACTAGTTTGCCACCAGTCCAAACGCCATTATCGAATGTCAGTCTGAATGCCCTTGTGCTGCGGAGTTCCTTGTACCTTTTCTTCCTTGTCTCAAGCTAGAGCTTCAGTGCTGGAATTATCGGTTCTCTCAATCCAGGGTTTCCCTTCCAGGCTCCTAATTCCCTCTCAGCTGTACACGGATGCCCTAGACATGGGGTGGGGAGCTCCTTGTAGCCTCCTAAAGGTCCAGGATCTCTGGCCTCCTCATCAGAGGTCAGACCATATCAAATTGGAGATGCAGGCTCTGCAAGCTTTTCATTCCCTTTTTCATCCCGGGCCCCTCAGTCTTCATGGACAATGCCACTGTGATGTGGTATGTTAACAAGCAGAGGGGGCACAAGGTCCGATCTAATTTGCAGATTAGCTCTTCAAGTTTGGGATCTAGCTGTCCTGTATCAAATGACTCTTGAGGTGGTTTACATTACCTCAGAGCACAATCTCATGGCAGACTGCTTGAGCAGGTCCAGAACACAAGCTCATGAATGGACACTTCACAGATATGTGTTTCTGGATATTATCCATCAGTGGGGTTCATAGGTTGATACTAGACTATCTGCCCTAGGGCATTTATAAGCCTAGCCAGAGTATGTTTGTCTTTCACCATCATTTTAGATTAGTTGACTGTGCCTCTGTATAGTAGGTCACAGAAGGTAGCCCTTTTAAGGTTTGTTTACTGTACCTTTGTCAAGCAGCAGCACAGAAGAGATCCCAGGGGTAAACTTACGATCTCCCATCCATTCATGAAGATTTCTCTTGAAGAAGGTCAGTGAGAAGCTCTGCCTGACATGGATTTGGATTTTGTTCCAGAGTGAGGGGAGCCTCTGGGATATGAAACTGTCCCTCCAGCATGCCCTATTTATTTCTGTGCTGAGGTTCAGGTCCCTGGAGCTTCAGGTCCCTGGAGCATGTAGCTCTAAGGGATTTAGATTTCCTGAGGTGAAGCATGTCCATTAATTCTGGGTTGGACATGGCTTTATACGTCAGACACAGATCGCCTCTGAGTAGGTGGTACGCAACTGAGTAGAGCTGGAGTTTCTTTAGCCGAACTGCATAGGGCATCTGTTTGAGCCCCTTGATCCTCTTGGTGAGATACTTTTGGGGTCTTTCCAGTTGCTGAAGGTGTCGGGTAAGGTACATCCCAAACGGGGCATACTCAATTATGGGCCTGCTAAGTGATGAGTAGAGGGGCACAATGACCTCTCTTGATCTAGATGTGAACCCTTTCATGATAAGGTGGGCTATATAGAAGGTCTTTCTAACCACGTTGGCAACATGATTGTCAAAGGAGAGATTGCTATCTACTTGGGTCCCCAAGTCCCTAATTACTTCTTCCATACTTAATGGATTACCACCTATGTGGTAATTTGTGGGCACTGTTTTTCCAAAGGGGATGACTATGCACTTTTTGGCATTTAGCTTTAGGCCATGGCTCTGGCACCAGTTATCCGTCTCTGTGAGACCCTTTTGGAGGATGCTTGTGTCAGTCGGAGAGTCGATTATAGCACCCAGTTTGCAGTCATCTGCGAACTTGGTCAGCCATAGTCCACCCATGTTAGCCTGTACCTTGGAGAAGAATATACCGAACAAGAGAGGTCCCAGGGTGGGTGTTCCTCAGGTAGCTCTTCTTAGCTCCCCTCTGAACAGACCACTTCTATTCTGTTCCAGTGTCCAAAATCATTGCACTTGGAGAGTGGATGCCCTGTCTTTCCCTTGGAAGAGAATGTTTCTGTACAATTCACATCCACACACCCCGTTACCACAGGGTCTACACAAGATTAGGCAATTCTCTCCTAAAATCTTGATGGTGACTCCCTTTTGGGCCCGACAACATTGCTCCCCCTTCCTTCTCACTTAACCAGGGGCAATAACCACAAGTTACCTCACTGTGCAGATCTTCTCACACAAGACAAGGGATCTCTTATCCATCCTCGCCTGTCCACTATTCAAATGACACTTTGGTTAATAGGGTTTTGATCCCTTTTAGGTACCTCTTTTCTGAGGATGTGCTCCGGGTTCTACAGAAGATCATGAAACCCCCTACCAGAAAATTATACATGTCAAAATGGAAATGATCTTCTGTCTGGTGCCTCTCTCACCATCAGAATCCCCTCTTTGTGAAGATTTCTCTGGTACTCTCTCATTTGTGCAATCTACACCACGCTAGGTTGGCATATTCTTCAGTTAAAGCTCACCTGTCAGCAGTTTGTGCTTGTGTGGCCTTGAATCTTCCTCTGGCCTATAGGTTTGAGGTCAAGCAATTTCTTAAAGGTCTCCTTCATATCAGGCTTCCCAAGAAGACTATTCTGCCTTCTTGGTACCTCAATTTTTTTTCTGTTTGGAAAAAAACTGACCTAGGCAACTTTTGAACTTGCTACACTGGCTTCCTTACAACATTGTACTTGGAAGAGTGTTCTTTTGGATCATACTTCAGGCTCTCATGGCTATCCCCTCCCTTTTTTATTTATTTATTTTCATAGAGACAGGGTGTCTCTTCATACTAATCCATTTTTTATGCCCAGGGTTGTCAGTTAGTTGTCCCTTAATCAATCTATTCATCTTTTTTCACTTTTACTTCTCTGCCGTCTGCCAATGAGAAGGTTTGTCACACCTTGGATCTGCATAGAAAGCTCAGGTATTATTTAGATAAAACTAAAGTTATTTGCAAATCTGAGCAGCTTTTTGTTTCTTTTTATCCCAGGACTTTGGCTGTTTCTAAACACGCCATTTCCTGCCAGATTTCTAAGGCCATCTTCTTTTGTTATTTTCATAGCAAATGCCTTTCTTCATCTGTAAAGGTGCATTCTGCTAGGATGTCTGCCTTCTCTGGTACCTTTTTCAAGGGTTAACTCCGTCTTTACGCTGCTACTTGGTCCTCTTTTCATACTTTTATGAAATATTACAAGTTAGATGTTATTTCCAGAGCCACAGCAGGCTTTACCAGGGCTATCCTGCATGGATTTGAGGAGGACTGCTCTGTACCTTCCTCTTAGCTCTCATACTCTCCCCTATATAAAGCACACTACAAGAGTGATATGGAAAGGCATAGTAAAGTTGTGTAAAAGTTTACCATAAATGTAGATCTCCTTCTCTTCACTATTGCAGTATTTGGTCCCATCATCTTTCCTCCTCTGTTGTAGCTCTTGCCCTGTATTTTTATTGCCCTCCCAGGCAAAGCGTACTTATTCCTTTCTTTCTGCCCTTTTTCCCTTCTGGGTGTACATATCCTCTGTCCCTGAGGGGATTCTGCTCCTCCTGGGGATTTTCAGTTGTGGGTTTGCATCCATAAATCTCCTTTATGCCCTACACCTTGCATAGGATGCACACGTGTGACGCACGGTGACTATACGACCTAAAAGCTTTGGCATACTAGCCAGACATGGGGCTATCCTTGGCAGGAGATCTCTTATGTAAAGAACACTGCATCAGTGAGGAGAGAGGGGCATCTACTGTTATGATAAGATTTTACACAACTGTACTTTTGTCTCCCTTAGTACCTACGGGAAGAAAATCGCCACTTACCAGGAAGCCCTTGCTGTTGTTGTGGACTCAGTCTATGCCTCCGCTGATAGTTGGTGAACCTGTAGTGGGCATTGGTTGTTTCTCAGAATACTCACTTTCCTCACTGGCTTCCTCTGTTGTAGTCTTTTGGCCAGCATAAACCAGGGGTCAGCCATGTCCTGTTCAGCTGTTCCAGTGTCCAAGACGGGCATGGGAGAGCCATCTTCTCTGGGTCTGGGAGATTCTTCTCATGGTAAATGTGACAAAGGAATATTGGACTAGGCAGATATTCCTCCATTGAATCAGTCGTCTTCTGCTGTAAATCCTGTTAAGAAAAAAAAATGAAATCTTGTTTTGATGGTTATTATTGGAAAAACATGAGTTCCTTATCTTGGCTAGACAGGAATTACAGGCAATAAATCCTGTTGCACAGAAGCCTTTACAGATGGGCATTCATTATAAAGTTATTTCTGAAGAAACAGTCTGATAATTTTGATTTTGACAGAAACTGGAATCATAAAAGAAGTCATCCCAAGTCCAAGTATCTGTTAGTGAGGAAGACTTTAATTCTTCTCCTCCTGTGGAGGAATTTTCTTTTTATTCAGTTGATTGTCATGATGACTGAGGTATTTTTATTGGAACAAAAATATGTTCCCCCTGAAATGAGGAGATATATGTTACAAATGGATATACCTCATTCCTGTCCCATGCCTCCTACACTTTCAACCCTGGATGACATGTTGAATGCTGCCTGTACTTATACTGATACTTGACGACCACCTGTCCCCAAAAAGCAGGTAAACGTTATAAGGTTCCTCAGGCTAATCAAGTTGTTTTCACTTTAGGTCTGATCCAGTGGCCATTTCAATACTCCCCATGCTGGCAGTAGTCTACAGTGGATATAAAAAGTGTCCACTCCCCTGTTAAAATGCTAGGTTTTTGTGATATAAAAAATGAGAACACAATAAATCATTTCAAAACTTTTCCCACCTTTAATGTGACCTATATCCTGTACAATTCAAATGAAAAACAAACAAAATATGTTAGAGGAAAAAATATAAAAAATAAAAAATGTACAACAAGCTGGTTGCATAAGTGTGAACACCCTTAAACTAATACTTTGTTGAAGCACCATTTGATTTAATTACAGCATTCTGTCATCTTGGGTAGGAGTCTATCAGCATGGCACATCTTGACTTCACAATATTTGCCCACTCTTCCTTGCAAAAGCACTCCAAATCTGTCAGATTGTGAGGGCATCTCTTGTGCACAGCCCTCTTCAGATCACCCCACAGATTTTCTATTAGATTTAGGTCTAGAACTCTGGCTGGGCCATTCCAAAACTTTAATTTTCTTCTGGTGAAGCCATTCTTTTGTTACTTTGGATGTATGCTTGGGGTCACTGTTGTGTTGAAAGGTGAAATTCCTCTTCATCTTCAGCTTTCTAGCAGACGCCTGAAGATTTTGGGCCAAAAGTGACTGGTATTTGGAACTGTTCATAATTCCCTCCACCTTGGCTAAAGCCCCAGTTCCAGCTGAAGAAAAGCAACCCCAAAGCATGATACTGCCATCACCATAGGAATGGTGTTCTTTTGGTAATGCAAAGTGTTGTTTTTGAGCCAAATGTACCTTTTGGAATTGTGGCCAAAAAGTTCAACCTTGGTCTCATCGCACCATAGCACATTTTACCACATGCTTTTGGGAGACTTGATGTATTGTTTTGCAAATTTTAGCTGGGCTTGGATGTTTTTCTGTGTAAGAAAAGGCTTCCATTTTGCAACCCTACCCCATAGGCCAGACATATGGAGAATATGGGAGATTGTTGTCACATGTAGTACACAACCAGTACTTGCCAGAAATTCCTGCAGCTCCTTCAGTGTTGCTGTAGGTCTCTTGGCAGCCTCCCCGACCAGTGTTCATGTTATCATTTCATCAAGTTTGGAGTGACATACAATTCTTTGTAATGTCACTGTTGTCCCATACTTTCTCCACTTTTTGATGACTGTCTTCACTGTGTTCCATGGTATATCCAATGCTGTGTAATTTTTTTTGTACCCTTCTCCTGACTGATACCTTTCAACAATTTGATCCCTTTGATGCTTTGTAAGCTCTCTGCGAACCATGGCTTTTGATTTAGCAGGCAACTGAGTATATGTCTGGAAAATCCTACTAGGATAGCTGAACTTTACTTGGGGTTAATCAGAGTCTCCTTAATTGATGGCAGGTGTGTATCCAAGAAGACTGAATGCTGTAATTAAATCAAAATGTGCTTCAACAAAGTATTAGTTTAAGGGTATGCACACTTATGCAACCAGCTTATTGTACTTTTTTTTATTTTTTATATTTTTTCCCTAACAGATTTGTTTTTCAATTGAATTGTACAGGTTATATGTCACATTGAAGGTGGGAAAATTTTTAGAAATAATTTATTGTGGTCTCATTTTTTTATATCACAAAAACCTGGTATTTTAGCAGGGTTTTGTACACTTTTTATATCCACTTTATATGGCTTGACTACCAATGTCTATCCAACCGGGGAGGAAAAATACAGATCCAGGAGCCCCTGGAGAATGGTCCTAGCAAAGCCAGTCCTGAACCTTGTAAAGGAATCCATTTATAATACTTTGTGAAGGTATGTACAGAAGACCATCTAGCTACATTTAAAATGCTTCTAGAATAAACCCCGTTGCAGTAAGACTTAGTAGACAAAGCTCTTGTGGAATGTGCCATGATACTGACTGGAATGTCTATCCTTATCTTTTCCAGCTTGGGAAGTATAACTCAAGATCCCTGGATTCTTTTTAATATCCAACACAGATATTTCATGACTTGGAAAAACCTTCCTCCTTTCATGGGTGTTCCTCAACTCCCTACAAATCAGTTGCATTTGTTTCCACAGATTCTAAGGGAATTACTTTCTCAAGGTACAATTCAACATGTACCTCAGGATCAAAGAGGCAGAGGGTTCTAATCAAGAATGTTTCTTGTCCCCAGAAAAGGTCCTTGGAGACCAGTTCTGGACCTATCCCATTTAAACACCTTTATAAAAGTACTTTTTTCTGAGGATGTGCTTAGGGTTTTGTAAGAAGCCAGGAAACCCAATACTAGAAAATCTTACTAATCCAAATGGATGAGATTTTCTACTTGGTATCTGTCATGTAATCTGGATCCACTTTCAGTGGATGTCCCAGCGGTTCTTTTCTACTTGTGTGAGTTACTTGAGTGGTTTGGCTTATTCTTCAGTGAAAGGTGAAAGTTCACTGTCAGCCATTTCTGCCTGTCTGCCATTATCTCCACCTTTGGCTTCCAGATTGGAAGTAAAACTTTTTCTCAAAGGAGTCCTTCACATTAAAGCTCTCTGGAAACCAGTTCATCCTCCTTGGGCTTTGAATTGTGTTTTACAGAAGCTAACTGTATCCCTTTTTGAACCTGCAGCTTCAGCTTCCTTAAAGTCTTGTACATGGAAAACTATTCTTCTGCTAGCTGTAACCTCTGCTATGAGGGTTTCTGAGATTCAACCCTTGATAACCTCTCCACCTTTTCTTGTTTTTCATAAGGATGTGGTCTCTTTGCATACTAACCCTTCCTTTATGCCCAAGGTGGTGAATGAGTTGTCTCTTAATCAATTTATTCAGCTGCCCACTTTCTTCCTTTCTCCTCAGTCCTCCAGTGAGATGACCTTACACACCTTGCATGTACATAGACAACTCAGATTTTATTTGAATAAAACTAAGGCTATCAGAAAGTCTGATGAGCTATTTGTTTCTTTTTGTCCCAGGGCTCTGTTTTGCCTTTTTCCAAACAGACAATTTTCTCTTGGATTTCTAAGGCAATTTTGTTTTGTGTGTTTCATGGTAAGACTCTTCCAGTTATGTCTGACTCCACTAAGTCTGTGACTTCCTTGGTGCATTCTTTAATGGCTTGAATACTAACACCATTTTAGAGGCTGCAACTTAGTCTTCTGTTCATACTTTCACCAAGCATTCCAAGCTGGGTAGTATTTCTAGGTCCAGGGCTGGGTTTGATAGAGCCATTCTTCATTGCTTTGTAGAAAACTCCTCTGTTCCTTCCTCTTCTGAGGGTTCTTGCTAAGCTTTGGCACTCTCCCATATGTAAAGAATGCTGCAACATTGAATAGAAGAACATAGAATAGTTGTGTAAAATCTTACCATAATCATAGATGTCCTTCTCTTCTATGTTGCAGTATTCTATCCCTTCCTCCTTTCCCACATACCTTGTTTTTTTTCCCTTGGATGGCAGATTATTTTCTGTCCTTGCACTGATGTTCCTCCTGGGGCATTTCAGTTCTGATGATTGTTCATAGGTTGGTACTAGGCTATCGGCCCCAGGGCCTATGCAAGCATTGCCATAACAATTCCCTGGATATTTCTTCCCACAATATTTACTTCTCCGGGACCCTGTCTAGCAGGGCAACTGACATGATCCCTGGGGTGAATTTCCTATCTCCCATCCAATCATCAAGGTTCCTTTTGAAGAGGGCCAATGAGGCGCTCTGCTTGATATGCATGGGCAGTCTATTCCAGAGTATGGGGAGTCTCTGGGTCAGGAACCTATCCCTCCAGCATGTTTTGTTCATTGTGATGACAAGGTTTAGATCCCTGGAGCGTGTGGCTCTGAGGGATTGGGATTTCTTTAAGTGGAGCATGTCCAACAGCTCAGGGTTTGACATGGCCTTGTATGTTAAGCAGAGATCGCCTCTGAGTAGACGATATGCCACAGAGTATAGCTGGAGTTTTTTTAGATGGTCAGTATATAACATCTGCTTTAGGCCTGTGATTCTTTTAGTGAGGTATTTCTGTGGCCTTTCCAGCTGTTGCAGATGTCTTGTGAGGTACATACCAAACGGAGCATTATACTCTATAATGGGTCTAATGAGGGATGAGTACAGTGGGACAATGACCTTGTACGTGCGGATGTCCTTTTATGGTTGTTTTCCAGGCCATATGTGTGACGTCCCACATACCTGCAGTAGCTAAAAGCTGTTGTATGCTGGTGGATGCTGGGTCCCTTGGGCAGAGGATCTCCATTATGTAAAGAATACTGCAACATAGAAGACAGACATCTATGGTTATGGGAAGATTTTACACAACTATTCTATATGGTGTACACTGCTAAATTATAGGGATCATGGGCCTGAAACTGGAAATTATTAGGTGCCTGTTTGTCTGGTGTGACAATAGCATGTGATTTCAAACTAAAGTTAGAGTAGAAGCAACAGGCCCTACTTCAGACATGTGGTCTTCATGCTGAAGTTCCATCACCCCCTTGTTAATACAGTCATTATAGTGTAATACCTACAGCTAAACATACACTTCAAGTATTCCTGATTTTCAGGGACATCTCTGATTTCAGTTCAAAATGTATTCTGTCTATCCTAAAATCTGTCACTGTTTGAGGAAAGTTGTTGGTTACAGTATGTAAATAATGTGACAATGCGAGCCATTGCCAGCTACAACAGGAGAAGTAGGGCAGTGGATGTGTAGCATATGCCAGCACAGCTAGCTGCAATTTTGTAAAGAATTATATTTCATTTGTACATTAAACTGATTTGTACAGATGCTTGTGTTGAAAAATGTATTTGTAAAGCTGCTTGTGCTAAAAATGTATCAACAGTGTGCCCTGATGGGCAAAAAATAAATATACATGCATTATTGTAACTGTTTAAATGTATATATTGTAACAGAGGATACTGGAAGAGAAGAGATTAATGCCAATCCACCTAACTTTGAGAAATAGTAAGAAAATTACATTATTGGGCCTAGGCCATAAAGATGTTATCTCACAGTTTTGAATTAAGTCAGAGAAGCAATGTCTGTAAGAATGGTTTGCTAGTCTCTGTAAGAGGAGTAGAAGTTTGTAATTGTTTTATGACTCCCAGAAGGTGCACCTGATCTGAGCAAAGCTCTTTTGTGTGTCTTACTGAAGTGCTAAATCCTGGCAGTTTCTAGCAATGGGGGGGTTGCATGAGAACCAGAAGTCAGATGACCAGATGTATGTGATGTCATTCTGTACAGAAATAATGTTTAATATTAGGTGAGACAGAAGTCTCATAGCAGTCTGTTTCTTAGAAACTGACATAGAAGTATCCCTCACCTACTTCATCTTGCCTTGCTCTATTAAGTAAGTAGGAACAATAATTCTCTAGATAGGTTGGAAAAAATATAGTGAGAATAATAAAGTATTGTTTTTCTATAAATGTGTGAATCTTTCCAGCTGTGTTATTTTTAATATTTCATGTGATTGAAACTCTGGTGTTTTCTGTAAATAGACATTTTGTATTTTTGTGTTATTTTATTAGTTATTATTAAACTTATTTAAACTTTTCATTGTGGCTGGTCCTCTAAAAAATATTTAGCCTTTGAGAGCGCTTATATCTATTGGTGACACTGTGGCTACTCCTGAAGCCTGGCTGTTTGGTCAACATTACCATTTGTATTAATATTAGCTTCACTCCGTATAACTAGATGCTCTTTTAAGAGCCTTATAGTAACTGACTGGTGGCAGTGAATCTACCTTATAGTCTGGGCAAAGTTGGTAGAGTGGGTTTTCTGTGCCAGCCTTTCCCAGGTGTGTAAATTAAATCTCAAAGAGTGTGTGCGTCAGCTACTTGGAGCAGGGACATGAACCACTGGTTTCACAGAGACGGTGCTGGAGGACTTGGATTGGACACTCAGCTGTGGACTTAACCCTACAGTTGTGCCAGTGGGGAGCCTTACTGGGGACCTGGGGAGAGACAGAGAGAGAGAAATCCAGACCCCGGGCTGTGTTTGTTCCCTGGGTGCTCTTAGGGGAAATTGCTCTTGATGCAGAGAGGTCTGCACCTGGAAATGATGAGTGTGTTCATTTACATTGCAGGTGAAAGTCCCTCGCCAGTGTCTGTTGTGAGGATTTAGGCTGCTTGATTACTAGCACAGAGTGGGGACCTCACAAATAATATCAATATTTATATTTACAGACTTTCTAAATAATACCAGTATTTAAAATTTGCTCCTGATTATTTGTTTGTTTCCCTTATTCTAGGTGTAAGAGGCTGATAATGTTGTTAAATACAAGTTTTAGGGTAGCGCTATTTGCTTATAATTGACACATATGAACACTAAGAGATGGGACATCATCATAACGAATTACATTTTGCCTGAAGCCAAATGTCACATTGTTTTGGCTGCTTTAGAAAGTTGGTAGACTGAGAACCAAGATGCCCAATTATTAGTGCCAAAGATGGCCTTTCTGAAAGCCCTACTTAACCTCTTTAATCCAAACCTCATGCTGTCTCCTGGTTACATTCCTGAAGTCTGAAAAACAGCCATTGTAATGCCATTACACAAGGGTGGCCCAATCATGGACCCTGGTAACTATAGATCCATTAGTCTCACTAGCCTGAAATGTAAAGCTACACAGCAAATATTCTCAAACCGCATTAATTGGACAATGAAAATATGTTAACCCTGGACCCTCATCAGTTTGGATTTGTCAAAGAAGGTCTTGCTTCTTTAACATCATTAATTTCTAACCAGAGCAGTGGATAGTGGTTTTGCAGTGCATATAGCATCTCTAGACATGATCAAGGCTTCTGACACTTTTCTCCATGCAGGCATTATTGGTAGACTTGTAAATGTGAATATAAATCCTTATACTGTGCGTTGGATAACTAAATGGCAGTCTGACAGTACCTGTGTCATTACAGTCACAGATGCCACTTCTGAAAGCAAAAAGTTATCAGTGGGGTACCAAAGAAATCAGTGTTGGGGGCCTCTCTAATTTTGACATATATTTCTCAGACCTTCAGGCCTGTACTAGTTTTCAGATCGATTGTAAATTGTTCGATTTTCAATGGACTTGCAATCACTCCAACAGGAGTTAGACCATGTTGACAAATGGTGCAGAGAACTGGCTCAAATTAAATGTAAAAAAAAAGGTAGCATGTCCATTTTGGTAAACAGAACAGTTGTGACCGTATCAGGGACACATTTCTTTACTTGTATTACTTACCTAGAAAACGGCTTAGGTTCATAGTTAAGTACTAGGCTAGCTACCCTTCAGGGTCATTTTAAGCTAAGTCTTCCCTTTTTGTGCTTGAATTAACATATCCCATTTGGTTAGAGATTGGCTTTACCCATCCCATGGGCGATAATTATCTAACAACTGTCGCAGTCCAAGGGTAAATTTTCTGTTTCCCATCCATAAATCTAAGTTCCTTTTACATATAGACACGGAAGAATTTGGTTTTATCATAGGGTTACCACCTTTCCCACTTTGCGAGGGACAGTCCCTCTTTGGGCAGTTGTGTCCTGCAAAAAAATTGAAAAAATGGCAAATGTCCTGAGATTTTAGGACAAAAATATTTCCTGTATTTTCTTTGTTGCATAAAAGTTATTTTGTATCTGAAACACCTAATTGTTATAAGAAACAGAATAAGCAACTCAAATGCTACAAGAATAACTTTTTATTTTTGGGGAAAAAAAGTGAAGTTCTTTAATTTGTACTTGCCGTGGATATGTTTTGCCCTGCAAAATCTGACGTTTATACAAAAATGTCCCACTTTGGGCATTTGAAACTGACAGCATATGAATATTATGAAAAATAAAATATCTCGTAAACATTTTAGCTGTCCTTGTTCGGACACAAACCATAAACTATATGAGGGACTGGGACACAGTATAGAACATACGAAAATCAGGGAAAATGACAGCCACGATTAACTGTGTGGTCTGCTGAAATCTGAAAGCGTTGCTTGCATGTGACTTAATTGTATGACAACACTGTACCTTCAAATGCATATCACTGTTATATATCCAGCATATTGTAAGCATTAGTTTGCTTACCATGTGCTAGTGTTGTTAATGAGAAGAGTTCACGCAGAGCAGGCCATTAAATGAGTTCATGAACCCCATTTATATCCTTAACTTTAATCTAAATTATATGCATTACAATCTGCCTGAAACTAAATGCCATGTTGTTTGGGGCGCTATAATTCCAGGCGAGACTCCTCCGGGAAACATTTACACTAAGATCTACCTCCCACCCGCTCCTAAGGCAGTCTCTTAACATGTGATTTAGTGTGTTTTCTCCCTTCCTCTACAGCTCCTTGTTTGTGTTGCTTGCTGCGCCTGTGATCACATGGCTGATGTCACGTCCGATTTATTAAAGCAGAGTTATTTGCAAATACCAGAGCACATGGTGAGGAGGCTCTGCAGGGAGCGGTGCTATCGCTTGCTATCGTACTTGTTCAGCATTGTAGGTAGTCTTCTTTTGCAAACAAGCAATATTTTATTTCCAGGCTGCATCTCTTTTATACCAAAGTAAACTGCCAGGTGTGCTGCTTGCCGAGTTGCTTTGTGCTAAAACGAAAAAAGACCGAATTCAACATGTCTTCCAAGTGCCAGCAGAGCAAAAGCTGTCCCATTCCAACCAGAGTGTTTCTCTTGAAAGACTTATCGCAATTACCAGACTGTTACAGCACAACACCTGGTGGGACACTCTTCTCTACCACTCCCGGAGGTAAGAAGTTTAAGGGCAGTGATAGTCTCCCTGTGTTCTCTTAAGTCGAGGTAGCGTTGGCTGACAGGTGTATGACAGCAGCAATGCATTGTAAGTATTGTGATGCAGGGGACATTTATTTTTAAATTAAAAGTTTTAAACTAGGAATCGCTATGCACATGCCGTGGTCATTTTGTAATTGGTTTAGTAGTTTTGCGGCTGCAGGCTAACGGAGCTCCGGGGCTGGTGCACAGGCGCGCCACGTGCTACAGACAGCAGCCGCCAGCCTTCTGCAGCGTTTGCAAGCCGTGGGCTCGAGGATCCGGCAAGCTCCCTTTGTTTCGGCGCTCGGGCTAATTGCATCATTCAGCTTGCAAGTTGTTGCGTCACTTCCTGTTTAGCTATGTCACGAGATGAGTGCAGCATGCAGTGGAATGTTTCTTGTTCCTTCCTGCTGTGTGTGTGGTTTTGAGGCCACCCCAGGGTTCTGTACGTGCACTTGCACGTTTACCTCAACAAGCCCCTCCCCTTGGTCTTGAAGTTACGTGATGTACATGGTCAGTGTGTTTGTACTCGAACAAGTTGTTGCACAAAGCCACTCCTGGACATCATCCTCACTGCCCTCTAGTGATTGCTCAGCTCCAATCTACATTGCATTTAACTCTGCCTATTAAGTCGGGTTACAGGGGTACCTTCAGGTCACTGTTATGTTTAGGATGTGTGTGTGTGTGTGTAAGCTTAATGGTGAAATGTAATATTAGTAATATGTTTTCCGGAACATTACATCGTCTTGTACTAATAAATTATTAAAGTTGCATTTTGTGGATGTTGTTGTTTACGACTCTTACTGCTTTTTAACACCCAGCTGACTATGTCTATAATAAAAATATATTACTATTCTGTTGGTGAAATGTGTTTCTGTGCCGTCCATCTGGCACAGCCAGCTACCGTGCATATCGATGCAAGGTGGTCAGCGATTAAGTGAAGCAGACGTGTAATGGCGACTGAAGACGTGCGAAACGAGTATTAAACCACAATGTGGAGGCTGTTGCGGGCGTAACGTACGGCGGGTGTTCGCCAGGTGAAAGTTTACGCCCGATCCTTTGTTCAGGGGAGAACGTGTTGGAGTAAAGGTGCTCCGAAGTTCAAGTGTGGAGCTGCTGCTTGCTAGTTTAGCAGACTGCAGTAGCGAAAGTCAACGATCGGGGCCATTATGAACTCTAAACCTTAAACTGCTGTTCAGGTTTACTAGCAAAGCCATTGGCATCCCTTTTGTATGAGCAGTGCAAAAAATACTGCAACCATTTTTGGTAAACAAGCACATCTCCGAGCCCATGAGGCTCCAGTTTTGAATGTGGCAGGATTTTGAATGTAGGGGAATTGTCGATTGCATTGCATTCTTGCATTGCTGAATAATCCTCTCTTCTTTTTCTGGCTTATTTGCATATTGACAGAGTTTATAACCTAGACCTGCCCCCCCACAGCAGAGGTGCTACTAGAATGCTTTTAAAGGTCTTAATCTACAGTTTTGGGTACTAAGATTTTTTTCCTTTACAATTCTGATGGTGCTTCAGATGCAGGTATTGTTAAACCAGTTCCTGTTTTGGCATTTATCCCGGATATCCATGGCTTTCAACTTTGATCAATAATCAGAGATAGTCAAAAAATAATGGAAGACCAATATCTCAAATGAAACCGTTTCTTCTAATGTTGTTTTGTTCCACTTAGTACAACAGATTTTGCATCAACGTGTGTTTTCTGAACAATAACAACAATGAAATGATGAACTCTGACATTACTGACTGACAGTATTCGTAAGTGATTTACCATAAATCCAATTTTTTCTGATGGACGAGGTGAAAAAAGAGGCAACATTGGGTATGTTCTGCAAAGTCACGGATAGTTGAAAGCAGATTTAGGTGCGTCTTCATTGAATAGTAGGCCCTTCAGACATGATTGTAAAGTAATTCATTTTTATAATGTTTAATCTGTGGAGTCTTTCACCCCCCTGTGCCTCCATGAAAATGGGTCATTTATTTTATTTATTTTTATTTATGTATGGTCTGGTAGGACTATATTGGTAAACAAGCACAATAATTTAAATAAAAATAAATTCTGGAAACATATTGCCAGTTTATAATCATTAGAAAAATCAACAAGCACTCTTAGAAAAATGCAGTAATGATTAGTTAGTTCAAGTGCCTTTTTATTCTTAAGTGACCATTATTAAATACGCATATAAATTTTGAGGATTTAAATGGGAATGCTGCTGTAATGAACTTTAAATATTTTTATGTTTGCAATTTTATTGTATACAAATTTTTAATAAAGACTAACTTGAAAAATATGTACAAAAACTTATTCAGTATTACATTTTTACAATCTTTGTACTTTTTTTAAGAAGCAAAATGATTGCTGCATTAGCAGGCCAGTTAATACTGTTCTATTTCCATCGCAACAAAAACCGGTTCCAGAAATCCACTGTGTGCCAGCCATAGCAAATGTAAAGTATTTATATAATAAAGTATTTTCAGAAGTTAGGATGGTCCCCTTGTCTAACATTTCCTGTCAGTGAGTAAGACCCAGTTGTAACTTCTTGGCAAATTTGAGTAGTTATGCCCCCTCTCCACCAAAAAAAAAAAAATCACTGCTACTTCATCTTTTTTTTCTTTTTTAAAAAGTAGAAGTGGTTGGAGTGAAATGCCGTTGCCAGTTTTACGAACGAGTGCAACTGTCCCCTTTCATCTTTCTGTATAAGTACTGAAGTGTCTTGGGAATACCTGGTTTCCCTTCCTACTGGGGCCTGTTAATTTGTAACTGTACTGCTGTTCCCTAGACACACAACTGTTTGTCTCTCAGTTGTAAAGCACAATGAATAACTACTGATTTTTGGCTATGTCCTCTCTGCTACGTATATCTCACTCCTACCTCCCCATCTGGGCTAGCCCGTTACTGTCTCCTTTAGCACCCTCACACTGCTATCTGATGCACTGTATTGCACCCTCACACTGCTATCTGATGCACTGTATTGCACCCTCACACTGCTATCTGATGCACTGTATTGCACCCTCACACTGCTATCTGATGCACTGTATTGCACCCTCACACTGCTATCTGATGCACTGTATTGCACCCTCACACTGCTATCTGATGCACTGTATTGCACCCTCACACTGCTATCTGATGCACTGTATTGCACCCTCACACTGCTATCTGATGCACTGTATTGCACCCTCACACTGCTATCTGATGCACTGTATTGCACCCTCACACTGCTATCTGATGCACTGTATTGCACCCTCACACTGCTATCTGATGCACTGTATTGCACCCTCACACTGCTATCTGATGCACTGTATTGCACCCTCACACTGCTATCTGATGCACTGTATTGCACCCTCACACTGCTATCTGATGCACTGTATTGCACCCTCACACTGCTGTCTGATGCACTGTATTGCACCCTCACACTGCTATCTGATGCACTGTATTGCACCCTCACACTGCTGTCTGATGCACTGTATTGCACCCTCACACTGCTATCTGATGCACTGTATTGCACCCTCACACTGCTATCTGATGCACTGTATTGCTCTGTCTCCTGTTGATATGATCTTCCCTGTGTATTGTATTAATACTTCACGTGCATTTGCTATTAGTGTTTAACACTGCCATTTTACTGCTATGTCCTAGTCCTTTTCGACTTGCCTTTTGTTGATCCTGACTTCGTTTTCCTGCAGGACTCCATTTGGGCTACACAATTCTCATTGTAGGACAATAGTTCTTGATTAAGAAGTGTGTTGTCTTTCACTCCCTGCCTGGGACACTGTTGTTCTTGCCCTCTGAACTCGCTCTTTGATCTTCCACTTCCTGTCTGTGATAGCTGCACTCTTGACACATTAATATATCACTATATTAGTTCCAGGGAAGTTGAGATACACAATGTTTGCTGTCATCCTTTATACATTTGTGTATAAATGCTCCTTAAGTCTTTAATAGTACCATTATGGTACTGCATCTCCACACTTTCCACAGTTGTATCTGTTGTGAATTTCTTTACGTGATGCTTTTACTGTGTTAGTTGACTACATATTCTTATCTTTGCTAAAATGCTACTCTGCTGGTTTTGGTTGTAACTGTTTTTGCTGCTCATTGATTACTGTGAGATGCTTAAAGTGACTTTAGTATATGAACTTAAGTTAAATACATATTCAGGTAATGCATTTGTAAGAGTTTGTGGCTTTTATTGTTTCTCTCTCTCTCTCTCTCCTCTGTTTAACAGTAAAGCTCCTGTTAAGCTGTGATTCTCAGGGTCCTAATACCGATGTGACTAGTTGGTATAGGAACTTATCAGTAGGTAAAGCTAAGGTAGGAGTTAAAGTTTTGTATGCCCGATCTCACCATTAGCTTTCTGTGCTGGGAGTTGCAGTTATGTAACGTACTGCATGTGCATAAACTGGGGGTGGATAAGAACATGCTTGGACATTTACCAAAAGTTTGCTCTAGCATGATCTCCTACAATGTGTTGCTTTCCCAGCAGCTGCACTCCAGTGGATTTATCTGGATTGCTGTTGAGCATAGAGGTGAATATTGTACTTCTCTGCCGTACTGTTAACTATTAAGTAGCCCTCAAACGTATTGGTTCTTCGGTTAACATACAGTGCTTAGCATCTGTGGTTAGGAGAGTTATTTGCACCATTTTCTTAACCTAGAAACATACATTTTCTCTCCATTTTACTAGGTACTGCAGTGCTAAGGTCAAGGCCCTCCCCCATTCAGTGATGTCACTGGTAAAATCAGGCAAGCTTAGGAGGCATGCGACTGCCCCTTTCACTTCACTGTATGAATACGGAGTGTCGTAGGAATACTTTCCATGCCTGTTCCCCTTCCTACTGGAGTCCATTTATTTGTTATTGTACTCGAGACACTCCCTGTTTGTCTTTCAGTTGTAAGACACTGCGAGTTACTGTTTATCTTTTGGCCCCTGTTTGCCACATATATCTCACTCCTAACTCTGTCTATTTTTCCACACCTGGGTTGGCCTCATTCTGTTTTAGCGCCGTCATACTGCTCTTTGATACTGTCCTTCGCTATCTCCCGCTGATATTATCTTCCCTGGTTTTCATGATTATACTTCCATCTTTTTGCTGTTATTTCTTTTAGTAATAAGATAAAAACCAAAAGGTCCCAATGAAGAGGCCGTAGTTTCCAGTTTAAAAACACAGTTTTAATCCACTAAAAGGAAGCTCAAGCGCTTTCGTAGGTACAAATCCCACCTCTTCGGATGCTAACAACTGTTCAAACAGGAATGGTTTAAATACATAAACGGAAACATTTGAAGTGATTAAGTAGTGACATCACCTTAAAGCTGCAGTCATGTTAAAATGTTCAAGACAGGGATATTATACATCTACCTGCCTATATTTGACTAAACATTTAAATACAGTACTTAAAGTTTTAAAAAAATATGTAAAAAAATAAAATATTACAATACATACTCTACAAAAATATGTATAATTATTTACTATATATACCTCTTGCACATATTTTCACCTAGTGAAGGGTCGTTTCTTTAATAAAAGCATGAGGGGAACATATTCATTCATTCCAAAATCATCATTGGCTCTCAACCTTACTATCCATTCTGCTTCTAAGTTTTCTGTGGCATTTCGTATGTCACCACCTCTAATATTCTCAGATGCACTGCTTATAACTAGAAACTTAAATGTGTGTCCAGAATCCGTTTCATTCACATGTTTAGCACTTAAATTGTCCTTCTTATTAATGTGGTAAAGATGCTCCCTGATTCTCTTTTAACCACCTATCAGTTTTTCTCACATACATTTTTTTACATTTTAAACAATGTGCTAGATAAACCACATGTTTAGTTTCACAGGTAGCATAGAGACGCAAATTATATATTCTATGATGGTAAGGGTGTGTAAACTGTGCACATGTATAATTTGCAGAATGAACAACATCCACACGGTCTAGCACCAACTCTTATTGGGGTTTCAACACTATGTTTAGAATAACATAGTCTCCTTTTCCGGGACAAATTATTCTTAAATAAAACTTTTGGTTCCACGTTTATCATCTCCTTAACCTGTTTATCACTGGATAGAATTCCCCAGTATTTCCTTACAATGTCCATATACATGCCTACATTTGTAGAATATTCTAAAGGTACTCTCAGTTTAGTGACACTTTCCTTATTGTTCAGACATTATTTCTGTTTTCAGAAAAGTAAGGTTTAGCATTAGACTGTCTTAATTTTATAACCTGCTGAATATTGTTATCCAAGAATGATTCAGTGTACCCTCTGGCCTTCAAATAATTTCTAACTACTTCAGTTCATTTATGAAAATTATCATCATGCATATTTAGCCTAGAGGCTGTCTAAACTTGGTTTTTAACCACATTTTTAAAAATATGCGGTGGATGCATATTGTTCTTAGGAGATGATTAACATGACAAACTTTTGTACTGTTTGGTGTATATTTCTCCACTATTCTGAACTACTATTGATACATCTAAGAAGTTAATATTATTTTCTGAGTGTACTGTTGTAAACTTCAAATAAGTACTACTGTTGATGTACCCCTAAAATCTCCGTAACTCCTCATAAGTGCCCCCATAGCATAAAAAGATCATCTACAAACCTTCTCATAAACAATATTTTTTCTTTAAATGGTCCCTGTAACATAAATTCTGTTTCCCGTATAACCATTACTGCATTGGCGTAGCTATTGGCACACGAAGTGCCCGTAGCCAAGCCATTGCATTGCCAAAACACATCCTTATCAAAAATAAAGACGTTGTATAGAACCAACTTACTTAGCTCTATTAACAAATGTATACGTCTTTCTTCGGTACTAGAGTACTCCCTGATGTGACTCATTAGGTATCGCTGTGAAAAGGGACACCACATCCATTGTCACTAATATAAATGTCTCATCCTTATTTCTATTATTCAAATAGACATGTAAATCCTTTACAAAAATGCTCTGTATCTCTCAGAACCTGATAAATATTATTCGACATTGGCCTTAGATGTTTCTCTCTCTCATTCATATATACATATATCTAAAATGCTTATTTTCCTATAAAAGCCATCAGTCTCTAACATATCTAGCATCTTATGTTTGTATCCATCTGCATCCAAGATTACTATTAACCCACCTTTGTCGGCTGGACGTATAATTATATCTGTGTTCTCTTGCAACTTTCTTAAAACATTCTGCTCATCCTTAGTTAAATTAAAAGTACTTCTTTTATATTTACACTTCTTATCATCTAGCATTTGCAATTTATAAACTTCATCAACACACATACTTTCAAAGACATTTATCAAAGGATTTGTCATTGGAATAACTGTACTTGGTTTCCTAAACATATTCACTTTTTCTTTCATGCCCTTAAACATCATTTTTAAAGTTAAATTTCTAGCGAATAATTTAATATCAAAAATAACTAGTATAATCAGAGTACCTGGTAAGTCTAAACGATAGTCCTTTCTGCAAAACATTAAGTTCATCATCTGAGAAAACATAGCTGGATAAATTCCAGACTATTTTCTCATATGTTGAAAAGCCTTCTTTATATTGCCCAAATCTGCTGTTTCCTCCTCAAACTTTTTTTTCTGTCTGCTCCAACTCCTTCCCCTTCCTTGAAGGTTGGGCGTCGAGCTGGCACCTCGGCGTTTCGTAAAAATCTACTGCCATTCATTAGCAGACCGGAGTTCCGCTTTGGCGACCCCTTACCGGGAAAAGCCAAAAGACGAAACATCAAAAAAAAAACAGTGTTGGAACCCTAGTAAGAGTTGGTACTAGACCATGTGGACGTTCATTCTGCAAAGTTATAGATACATGTGCACAGTTTACACATCCTTACTATCACAGAATATGTAATTTTCGTTTATGCTACCTGTGAAACTAAACGTGATTTATCTAGCACATTGTTTAAAATGTAAAAAAAAATGTATGTGGGGAAAACTGATAGAATCAGGGAGCATCTTTACTACATTAATAAGAAGGACAATTTAAGTGCTTTAGCTAAACATGTAAATGAAACTGATTCTAGACACACATTTAAGTTTCTAGTTATAAGCAGGGCATCTGAGAATATTAAAGGTGGTGACATACGAAATGTCACAGAAAACTTCGAAGCAGAATGGATAGTAAGGTTGAGAGGCAATGCTGATTTTGGAATGAATGAATATGTTCCCCTCAAGCCTTTATTAAAGAAAATACCCTTTACTAGGTGAAAATATGTGCAATAGGTATATATAGTAAATAATTCTACATATTTTGTAGAGTATGTATTGGTGTATATATAGTAAATAATTCTACATATTTTGTAGAGTATGTATTGTAATGTTTTATATTTTTTTACATATTTTTAAAACTTAAGTACTACATTTAAATGTTTAGTCAAATGTAGACAGGTAGATGTATAATATCCTTGTCTTTAACATTTTAACATGAGTGCAGCTTTAAGGTGATGTCACTACTTAATTACTTCAGGTGTTTCTGTATATGTATTTAAACCATTCCTGTTTGAACAGTTGTTAGCATCTGAAGAAGTGGTATTTGTACCTACAAAAGCATTTCTGCTTCCTTTTTGTGGATTAAAACTGTGTTTTTAAACTGGAAACTACAGCCTCTTTATTTGGTCCTTTTGTTTTTTTATCTTATTATTGGATTCTGCTTTGTTCTTGGACCTGACTGCTCACAGAGTGTGGTGATAGTTTTGTTTTTTATTTTTTTAGTAATACCATTGCTATTGCTGTGCCCTAGTCTGTTAAGACATTTACTTGCCTTTTGCAGATTCTGACGGACTGTTTTTGTGCATAACTCAATTTGATCCCACTCCACTTTGCCTCTCTATGCTGAGCTGCAGTTTGCTCCTCACCCTACCCCAATTCCCACCCACAGCCGAGATCACTTCCTTCATACTGGGCTTACCTCTCCCTATCCAAATTTCAACCTGTCACAGGACTCCTCACTCCTCCCACCTGCAGCAGCATAACCATCTCACAAATAAATCACTCACAGGCCTTCACTCCTCCCAACGGCAGAAGTTAGTTCTGTCTCATCTGCTTCTCATACTATCACATGCACCTCCATTGTCAGTGCCCTTGGTTATATTCTGCTCCTTATGCCTCTGACTTCAGATATAATTAGTACTTTATTTCCCTTCTCCGTATAATTGACTAATAACACAGGTCTTTTCCACCTACTTCTTTTCATTTACTCCTCCTCCTGTCCCTCCTTCCACTCCATAAAACACCTCAGGTTTCCTCTTGTCTGTAACCACCAACATTTCAAATGTTTTCTCTGAGCATTATGTCTTTCTGCTGCGTCTAGCATCCTGTCTAACAAGCTGTCATTGTATACTTTCACCTCTATCCACCTCTCATATTGCAGTTGACTTTGTACACTATGGAATCAGGAATAGCTGGAATAGCTGTACCAGTGTATCTCCCTGCCTTTTTAATTTCTCACCTTGTTTTCCTTTGTTTTTATTTTTAACACAGAGTAATTTACTACTACCACTCTACTGAAACAACTAAAACTCATACAGGTCTTCTCTTAATCAATACACTACCTCTCGAAAATCTCACCGTGTGGTGGTCAACTTTATTTTTATTTTATTTTACTTTTGTTTATCACCGACTGGACGTGGGTCCATTTTCAGCGTAGGCCCGGGGAGAAAAAGCTCCAAATAATACAGTACATAAGAGAAAATAAAACCAAAGACGTGAGCATATATATTACAAATACAGATAAGCATGCATATGCAAAGATTAACAAATTCTAATTGTAAGTCCTTTCTATAAATCCTACAAATTTGAACATTTGAGAGTTGCATGTAATAGTGCAGTACATAAGAGAGAGTAAAACCAGACATGTGAGCATTCGTATTAAGAATACAGACAAGCATGCATAAGCAAAGACTTAACAATTTTTAATTGTAAGTCATTTCTACAGTAGATCATACAAATTTGAACTTTTGAAAGTTGCATTTTTTTTAAGATGGTTATTAATTCTTGCAGACATAACATTGGTTGAACAAGTCGACCAGTGCTGGATAAGTAAGTGTACTATGGGAGAGAGGGACAAAAAGTTGATCCTTAGCAGAATCCTTACAACAGTGCAGTGGCATGGATTAATATGGGGAGTAGCTTGAGCAAAGCCAGTTATTTAAATAATGGGTTTTGAGGAGTTTTTTTAAATTGGAAAGTAGATGAGGTAGAAGTTAACTGGCTTGGGAGTGAATTCCAGATTTTAGCAATAGTGCAGGCAAAGAGAGATTTACTAGCATCATTATTATGCTTGATGACATTTTATGAGGTTTTAATTACTTGAGCTTAATGCTCTGGTTGTGGTGTAGGGGTGAATTAGATGCTGAAGTGCTGGGGTTTTGTCCGGGAGGTAGTAGAGCTTGTGTGCCATTGAGAGTTGGTTCAGTAGGAGTACTTGTGGTAACTCAAAGCCAATTAAGTTGCTTGACAGTTAGGCAGTGATGGAGAGGCATCGGTAGCAAACTTGGTAATCTTGTAACAAGATTCCATTTTGTTTAGTTCGGTGTGATGAAGGTTAGTTAAGATAGGGGAGGCATAAAGGAGGGGTAGATAAGAGATGCATCCTTGCAATAGTGGCTTTGGTATGTTTAGTCTTGAATTGTCAGTTCCAGTGAAGGAGACCAAGCTTTTTGTTGACTTTGATTGTTTGGGCTATGTGTATGTTGAATTTTAGATTATAGTCAATTTCAACACCTAGCAGTTTTGTGTGTGTTGTTGGGGTGATTTGTATATTATCTTTAGATTTGATATTAAAATCATTGTTTAGAGGAGGGGATCTACCAGGGCTGAAGAGAATGAGTTTGTTTTTTTGGGAGTTAAGAATAAGTTGGTGAACCATGCTTCAGCTGAAGTAAAATTATTTACTAAGTCTTCTTTAACTACCACCTCAAACTGTACTCCTCCTCAACTGCACTGCCCTACCATTAAACCACCACCTCACCGCAGCAGCAAATCTAGCACCCTCACCCTGTTATTCCAAAAAATTAAATATTGTCACTATCAACTTCCATATTATTTAAAAAGCTATAAAGCTACATACCTGGAATATCACAATATAACCCCAATATTCTTGTATCCATCACAGAAACCTGGCTTAACCCTAACTTTAAAGACTCTGAACTACTCCTTCCAGGCTGCAGTATTATCAGAGCTGATTGGCCCCACAAGAAAGTTGGCAGGTTAGCCTTCATTTATCTAATATTATGCAACTTTTCTCCCTGTTCACATAGCATCCTAAAGTTCCAGAGTGCTGAAATATTAGTATTGCTGCTAAAGCTTAACAGTAAAAAAAAAAAAAAAAAGTTTGGTTACAGTCTATGTAATAACTTAGAGAAAATCCTCTCTTGGACAACTAATAATATGTTTTATATAAAAAACAAAGCATGCTAGGAGATATAAATATTGACTGGGGAAGCTTTGTTAGACTTCCCCTCATCTAGTATAAATCTTTATGGTTACAAACAACTTATCAAAACACAGATTTAATAATACTAATAGTAAAGGCGCAGTTCTAGACTGGATACTGGTCTCTGACTAGAGTAAACTTACAACCTTTGAAATTTGTCCAAACTCCTTTATTGACCACCTCTCAGCTTATGTTAGATACAGTTTTTTACTCTTAACAAATATATAAACTATCTAAATTTGGACTGTCCCCTTTTCATTTCTGTGGTTCGTTAGCTATTTAACTGTTTGTAAAGTAGCAGAGTACCGTCTGTCTCCTTACCTGCAGGTGTGCATTGTTGTACCCCAAGGCTGTATGTTTGGCCCCTTCATCTTTAATATCTTTATCGAAGATCTCTTTATCTTTGTAGGTCCAGCCTCTCTCATGTAATATGATGATTCTACACTTATGTGAGCATCTAATAACTTGCTTCAACTCCTCCGTGTCCTGCAAGAAGCTTTTTCATCAGTTAAGAAATGGTTCCATAATTCCCAGCTGCTACTGAGTCCTAAAAAAAAGCAACATTACTGCTACTTCTATCCAAATCACACATGGCTGATAAATGCATTTCAGAATTTTTTCACTTAAAACTGAAGTTAAAGTTGTGTCCCATACAGAACATCTTGGAGTGATTATAGATGATAACTTTAAATTTGACCCACATGTTCAAAGCAACGTAAAAAATACTCCCCAAAAATTAAAAAAAAAAAAAAAAACTTGGCAACACCACCAAAACTACTTTTACCACTTCTTACCTGTTCCTGTCTCTCAAATATGGTCTACTCATCCTAACCAACTTTTAAGCTGCAGTTAAAAATATGCAGGAGGGATGTTGTAGTAAGGTTGCAAAAATTGCCACCAACACACAGTACTGTAACCTGCTCTGTATTGCTCTTAGGTTCATAGGTTTATACTAGGCTATCTGCCCTAAGGCATTTATAAGCCTAGCCCAAATTATTGTGGCTTACGCCACCCCTTATATGAAAAAATACTGTGCCCATTAGTTTGTTGTGCCTCTGTCCAGCAGTGATCCAGAGATGATTCCCGGGGTAAACCTACGATCTTCCATCCACAGGTCTAGATTTCTCTTGAACAGAGTCAGCGAGGTGCTCTGCCTCACATGGACCGGGATTTTATTCCACAGCATAGGGAGTCTCTGAGTGATAAATCTATCCCTCCAGCACGTCCTATTTATATCCGTGCTAAGGTTTAAGTCGCTTGCTCTAGTGGTTTTGGTGGATTTGGATTTTTTGAGGTGGAGCATGTCCATTAATTCCGGGTTGGACATGGCCTTGTATGTCAGGCACATGTCACCTCTGAGCAGACGGTATGCGACTGAATAGAGCTGGAGTTTCTTCAATCTGGCAGCATATGACAGATTTTGGAGTCCCTTTATCCTTTTGGTGAGGAACTTTTGGGGTCTCTCCAATTGCTGCAGATGTCGGGTGAGATACATCCCGAATGGGGCATTGTACTCGATCATTGGTCTGATAAGTGAAGAGTACAGGGAACAATGACCTCACTAGATCTGGATGTGAATCCCTTCATGATCAGGTGGGCAATGTAGAAGGTCTTTCTAACCACTTTAGCAATGTGAGTGTCAAAAGAAAGGCCACTGTCAACCTGGGTCCCCAGGTCCCTGATAACCTCTTCTGTGCTTAGTGGATTGCCACCTATATGGTAGCTTGGGGTTACCTTGTTTTTCCCGAAGGGTATGACTATACATTTTTGGCGTTTAACTTCAGGCCATGGCTCTGGCACCAGCTATCTGTTTCCGTGAGTCCCTTCTGAAGGATATCCGTGTCCGATGCACTTTCCACTATGGCGCCAGTTTGCAGTCATCTGCAAACTTTGTCAGCCAAAGTCCTCCCATGTTGGCCTGTACTTCTGAGAAGTAGATGCCAAACAATAGGGGCCAAGGACCGAGCCCTGTGGGACACCACTTGTGACCGGCTTGGAGTCTGACACAGCGCCAGCAACTCTAACCCTGTGGGTTCTGTCCTTAAGCCAGTTTGCAACCCATCTTGTGACATATGGGTTTACATTTAAGCTGGTAAGTTTTTCTACAATACCCGAGTGGGGTATTGTGTCGAAAGCCTTTGCAAGGTCAAGGTAGGCTGTATGGACTGCCTTTCCCTCATCAATGGCCTTGGTGACTATTTACAAGAAGTCGACCAAGTTCAAACGGCATGATCTTCCGTTGACAAAGCCAAACTGGGTCGGGTCCAATGTCTGCAAGTCCCTATATCTTTGTTTATGAGCTCCATTATGATCCTCTCCATAGCTTTGCAGACTAGACTTGTTAAGCTTATGGGGCGGTAATTACCAGGGTCCGTAGAGGCGCCACCTTTGTGGAGTGGGACCACAGTTGCCGTCGCCACTCCTTGGGCACGTATCCTGTGGTAAGGCTGAGATTAAACAGCTGCCTTATGTGTGGGTTTAATTCCTCATTTAGCTCGTGTAGCACACAGCCGGGGACACCATCCGGTCCCATTGATGCTGTGTTTTTAGCTTTAGAGAGCAGCTTTCACCTACGCATTTGAGATGTCCGGGAGGCTACACTCGGCTGGGATAGTTATCTCTCCTTTAGGGGAGAGGGGTGAAGTTTGCACTGAACCTGTCTGCCAGTATGTTGGCAATGTCTGTGGGTTCAGTGATTTTGTATCATTTTGGACTAATTCTGAGCATATCTGTGAGTTTCCACCCAGGTTCCTAACATAGCTGAAAAAGGCCTTATGATTGTCCTTTGAATCCATGGCAATTTTTCTCTCAAAATTGGCCTTAGTTGATTTTATGAGTGCTCGTATTTTTTACTAATAATGATCAGGGGTGACTTCCCTTTTATGGATTTTGTTCTATCATGTAATAGCTTTCTCCTCTTATTGTAAAGTTTGTTAATGGCTGGGGTCCACCAGACTGGACGTTTGCCCTTTGTGGAAAGAGTCTTGGTTTTATTTGGGATTGCCTGATCCATGCAGTCCTGGAGGTGTTCATAGAAGGCATTTGTAAGGGCTTCTGCAGCTTGGGTTGTGGTTTCCTCTGACTCAGGGGCCTTGAAGGATACCACACCAGTCTTGAGTAGTGTGAAGTTTGCTTTAGAGAAGTTCTTCACTATGGTCTTTTTTGTTTGGGGTGGGGGCGGGATGTGGATTTCCAGTGAGATTAGTTTATGATCAGATCTCACCAATGAGGGATATACTTCCGGTGTGGAGCATTTTGTCCCCATGTTTGTGACAATGTATATTTTCTCCTCTCGTGTTTGTGACAATGAGATCTAGTATATTTTCTCCTCTCGTGGGAACAGTGACTAGCTGTTCCATGGCATTTGAATTTATGAACTCCAGGAACCGTTGGGCTAGAAAGTTAGGGCTTGAGTAATGTTCCCAGTCTATATTCGGGTAGTTGAAGTCACCCAATATGATGGTGTTTGGAGATACATTTATACCCTCCAGTGTCTTCAGGAAGGCTGTGTGGGGTTCCTGAGTTTGAGAGGGTGGCCTGTAGCATGCTACAATTTGTAGAGCAGTTTTGCCTATTGTTAGTTGCACCTGGATGGTTTCCGAAGCTTCATGCGTTGCCACCAACCTGGAGGTGTGAGTATCCTTTATGAATATGGATACACCCTCCTTTTGTGGAGTGGTCCGGGTTTTGGGGCGGAACGCATGATATGAGGTAAAACCTAATAGTGCCGGGTGCTCTCAGGAGCCTTGAACCAGGTTTCAGTTACAGCACAGACATCGATGTTCTCCATACTGAGAAGGGCCTCGAGTGCGTGCATTTTGAGATTTAGACTTCTGGCATTGAGCAGCATTACCCTCAATTTCTTCCCATTTTTGTTTTCTAAGGTGGTAGGTTTAGAATTTGAGCCTTGCCTAAAGAAGGCACTATGGGGTGGCAAGAGCCTTAGCCAATATCCGGAATCCCAGGGTGACAGGTGCAAGCTGTCCCTTGAAGCAGCGTGGCTTGTCAAGCATGTCATCCCAGGCAGACAGACACTGGATCCCCTTTGAATGACACCAGACATTAAGCCAATTGTTAAAGCTGATCATCTTGTCTCTATATTGTGGCATCATTCTTGGTGAAGGAAGGATACTGCTCAGGGTTAGGGTCATACCTGCCTGGGCTACATAATCAGAGAGCTCCTCTATGTCTCTTTTCATGCAGTCCAGGGAGGTGCGTCTCAGGTCGTTCACACCAGCATGGACAATGACTGTGTCATATTTGTACTTGCTGTGGAGTGACCCAGTGCTTGTGTTATGTGGCGGATTCTAGCGCCTGATAGGCAGCTTACTGTGACCCTCTCCTTGTTCAGCCTGGTGAGTGGGACGTCAGTGTGTCTGACTATGGAGTCACCTATGACAAGTATGTTTGGTGTTGTATTTGGCCTTAAGGGCTGTGACTGCTTTGCACACTGCTTTTGTGGTTTATGTGTTGCTTGTGGGGTGTCTTGAGGTAGCAGTTGTTTGGGTGTCTGCTTTGGAGGCCTCTGCTGTTTAGGTAAATTTTTACTCAGAGCCTCCGAGTATGTCTTTGTGTGTTTATGTGTTTGATTCAGTGGAGTGGTAGCATTATGTGAGGCTGGTTTTGTGGTGTGTGTAGTTGCCTTCTCCTCCTGTCTGGTCTTGCCAGTCCTGAGTTGAGAGAGCTCAGCCTCCAGTTTGGCTAAATAGCTGCATCTCTACAAGTATTTGTGTTATGTGGGAGGAGGAGAGGGTTGTCTGTGTACATGAGGCAGTTATAACATTGCCTCAAGATTCCCAGATTCACCAGCTGGACCGGAGAGGAGATTGACAACTGACCTTTGGACATGCTAGAATAATATTGGGAAATCCTTAATTGAAAACAAGGGCCAGTGGGGAGTGAGGGTGTAGTGCTTTTAATTTTTAGTGCTGACTTATATAATTGCTTTAGTGAGAAAGTGCCAGGTAACTTGAGTGCAATGTGATACAAGTAACTAAATGCAAAAGCGACAAACAGAAACTTTCTTTCAAGTGAAACAAGGAAAAAAGTACAGTAAGCAATGCAGATATCACTAGTGATCCACAGAAGCTGAGAAGTTGCATTAGGTGAATTAGCTTCCAGGGAAATAACAAGCAAACAAACAACAAGTATATAAACAAAGCTAGATTCAGTAGGCCTGGATCTAGTCTATGCTAGAGCAAACAAGGTGAACCAATTTCAGTAAGATACAGTTCAAATATTCAGGCACTATAAACCTTTAACCAGAAAATTCCCAGCTCAGAAGGGCAGAGTCCAGCCTCTTCTCCCACAAGAGTGAAGACCACGAACCTTCTTAATGTAAAACAACTGGCCTGAAGCCCAAGTGCCTAAACCAGAACTAATACACTTGGACACTGGGCTCTCAATCAGCAGTTCCCAACTTAGAAGGATGAAAGCTACCTGTCCTGCCACCACAGTGCTTGCCACAAACCTTCCTAATGTAAAACAACTGGTCTGAAGCCCAAGTGCTTAATCCAAAAGACTTGAATGATAGCTACACTTTAATCAAGTTACAACCAAGCAGTAATAAATACCATTGAATACTTTAGAGAATGTCTGGATTAGTGCTCAAGTTACACAAACAAAGCTAGATCCAGCAGGCCCGAATCCAGTCTATGCCACAGCAAACAAGGCGCACCAACTTCAGTAAGAAACAGTTCAGATATGCATGCACTATAAGCCTTTAACCAGAAATTCCCAGCTCAGAAGGGCAGAGTCCAGCCTCTCCTCCCACAAGAGTGCAGACCACGAACCCTCTTAATGTAAAATAACTGGCTTGAAAGCCCAAGTGCTTAAACCAGAATTAATACACTTTTAGAATAACAGACACTGAGCCCTCAATCAGCAGTTCTCAACCTAGAAGGATGTAAGCTACCTGTTCTGCCACAACAGTGCAGACCACAAACCTCTCATTGCAAAACAACTAACTGGTCCGAAGCCCAAGTGTTTAAACCAAAAGGCTTAGAATGAGTTACACCAAGCAGTAATAAATACAATTGAGTATTTTAAGATGATGCAAAAGTAAAAGAAGTAGGTAAAAACACAAGTACAGTAAAAGCAGATGAAAATTTTTTTTTTTTTTTTTTTTTTCTGAACAAGTGCTGAGATCAAAGAAACAGATTTGAGTGCTGAAACTAGAAAATTGGCTAGTTACAAGAAAAAAAAAACAAGCTAGAAGGCTTCCCTCAAACACAGAAGGGCTTGGGGGCTCAGAAGCCTACAAATAGTCTGTACCACTTAACAAGAAAGGCAGGAAATAAGCTTAATTTTTTTTTTTCTGTTTCCCAGATGCTCTCTTTGTACACAGTAGGAGTGCCTGAAATCAGAATATGATCTCACTGCACTCAGTTGAGTGAGCAAATGAGATGGGCCCAGAGGCAGGCTGAGGGGCGGGCAGTTTCAATGCCACTAAGATTAACTAACTGAAGAGCAGAATAACCAGTTAAAAATTCCTTCAACACTCCTTCATACACAGTTTAAATCAATTTAAATACTGTATTTTTTTTAAAAAGTGCATAAAAAGGTACTTAAATTCTCTTATACGTCCAGTTGAATATAACCAAGTTCTTAGCTTGCCAAGCTGAAGTTTTAAAGCAGGAATTATTTCACATGCACCAGTTTAAATATGCAAGGACAGGAAATCAATGAATGTGGCTACCCCCACACCTGTAATTACTAGCAAATAACAAAATTCAGCCAACACTAGCTTTTAGTTCAAGTTACTGAAGAGCAGAATAACCAGTTAAAAATTCCTTAAGGCTTTGAATTGCCAACAGCCTCACCACTTAAATTATCTACATCTTATCTCCATGCAAATTGTTCACAAAGTTGATGGCTACCCTGCTTTTACTTGTATTCTATATTCATGTCACCCTAATAGACTACTTTGATCTAACAAACAGCATCTTTTCAGCATATATAAACATCACAAATCATTTTATTAAAGTCTCTGTTCATGTTCTTTTGCTAAAAATGGAATTCTGTCCCTCTGCAAATTAGCTCTACTTCCAACCTCTCCACCTTTAAACTACTACTACAAGACCCCCTAAATAAAACCTGTCTCTGCTCTGCACTACCCCAGGCTGAACTAGCCCTTCCTCCCTTTCACCACCAGCATACTTTGATTATGTTCAGAGACAATGAAGTAGTAAAATCTATTTTTAAGGCAAAGATCAATTATATTATCTAGATATTCGAAAGAGTGTGCTCAAGTGTGTTTAATGTCACATCTGTAAACTGCAACTTGTAAATATTTCATATGTTGACACTGTTTTTTCAACTGGTTAGAACTGTCCAAATATTTGCACCATATGTGTGTAGGTTTACAGTATATGAACTAAAGTTGAATTCTTACTAAATGTCCTTATTCATTGTTAGGTTTTGTAATAACTTTATTTAAATGTAACATTGTGTGGAGTGTGGAACTTTTCTCCCTGGGCCCCCATTGAAAATGAGATATTATTCCAGTTGGACATTTGTGGTTTAAAAAAATGTCAAATAAAAAAAAATAAATAAAAATAAGTTCACTTAACTTTATGAAGTGTTTATGGGTGTACTCCCACCCTTTCCTGCAGGTTGTTTGACTGTTTTAACATGTGATTGTCTGTGTTCACCGACATTACTTAAAATCTTTCCTTTTCTCATGTTAGCGTCATTAAAAAAATACTTGTGTGTTTGTCTATCTGGTGCCCCTGTGATATAATTGTTGGCTAGTTCTGCTACTGCACATTGGGGGACCCAGTGGATGGATTTTGATCGGAGGGGGCATTTGGAAACTGCATAACTGAAAGAACTAGTATGCATATTAACCATATGTGTTTTACCAGTGCAAAGCAATATTTAGGTTTTAATAACATTAAGTACAAGTGCTTTTTTCATAACAAGTGTTTATAGGTTAGAGTTAGGTTTGAACAAGCATTTGTAGCCTAACCTTGTCTCTTAAGAAGTACTGCCAGTAGGTGTACCTCCTATATTGCTAATCCAGGGAGTAAGTTTTGTTTAAACCCATTCCATTCTCATAACCTTAACTTGGAGGAAGTTTATTCCAAAGGTGGGGATTCTTGGGCAGTGAACCAGTCGCTCCTCCCACGTTTTATTAATGATGCAGTGTAAGGTTAGATGTTTGAAGAGAGTGTTCCTAACATTGTTCATAGGTAGGTACTAGGCTATTGGCCCTAGGGCCTATAATAAGCCTAACTCAAGAGGTACCCTGGCTTGTGCCACCCAAGAAAATTATTTTCCTGTGCCCCTGTTGAGCAGAGCCACAGAGGAGATCCCTGGGGTGAATTTCCTAGTTCCCATCCAATCATCAAGATTTTTCTTGAGTGCTAATGAGGAGCTTTGTTTGATATAGATAGGTAGTTTGTTCCAGAGTATGGGAAGTCTCTAGGACAGGAATCTATCCCTCCAGCATATTCTGTTTATTGTAGTGACAAGGTTTAGGTCCGTAGAGCATGTAGCTCAGAGGGATCGGGATTTCTTTAAGTGGAGCATGTCCCAACAGCTCTGGGTTTGACATAGCTTTGCATGTTAGGCAGAGATCGCCTCTGAATAGGTGATATGCGATGGAGTAAAGTTGGAGTTCTTTGAGACTGTCTGCGTAGGGCATCTGTTTGAGGCCGGTAATCCTCTTTGTGAGGTATTTCTGTGGCCTTTCCAGTTGTTGTAGATGTCTTGTGAGGTACATACCAAAAGGGGCGTTTTACTCTGTAATGGGTCTAATGAGTGACGAGTAGAGGGGAACAATGACCTCTTTTTTTTCCTGGATGAGAAACCTTTTGTGATGGTGTGCCACGTAGAAGGATTTCTGACTGTGGTGATGTCATTCTCAAAGGCGAGGCTACTGTCCACCTGTGTCTCAAGGTCTCATCACACTTTCGGTGTTAAGTAGACTACCACCTATGTGGTAGCTCTTGGGTACAGAGTTTTTACCAAAGGGGATGACAATACACTTTTTGGCATTGAGCTTGAGGCCATGGCTTTGACACCAGGCATCTGTCTCAGTGAGGCCCTTTTGTAGTCTGTCCACATCGTTAGGAGTTTCGATTATGGATCCTAGTTTGCAGTCATCTGCGAACTTCGTTAGCCAAAGACCTAGCCTGTACTTCAGAAAAGTAGATATCAAATAGGAGAGGACCCAGGACTGAACCATGTGGTACTCTGCTTGTCACTGGTCTGAAGTCAGTTTTGGAGTCTGCTACATTCACAGTGTGGGTTCTGTCAGTGAGCCAGTTGGCAACCCATCTTGTGACATAGGGATTTATACATAGTTTAGTGAGTTTATCTATAATTTCAGAGTGGGGGATGGTGCCAAAAGCCTTAGCAAGATCTAGATAGGCTGTGTGAACCACCTTACCCTCGTCTGTGACTTTGGTGACTGCTTTAAAGAAGTCTATCAGGTTTAGAAGACTTGATCTGCCTTTTACAAACCCAAACTGGGTGGGGTGCAGAGTTTGGAGATTACCACTGTCTTTGTGTAGAAGATCCATGATGATATGTCCCATGGCCTTGCAGACCAGGCTTATTAGTCTAAAGGGACGGTAGTTCCCTGGGTCCGTGGTGGATCCCCCTTTGTGGAGTGGGATAACCGTCTATGTGCCATTCAGTGGGCACAAAGCCTGGGGTGAGGCTATGATTAAACATGGTGCTTAGGTGGGGTGCCAGTTCATTCTGCAGTTCATGTAGAACGCAGCCTGGGATGTCAGGTCCCATGGATGCTGTGTTCCTTTTTTTGGAGAGAGTGGTTTTTACCTGTGATTACAGGAACTTTGCATTCTTCCGGTATAGAGATGGGCCCTTTAGGGGTGAGAGGGGTGTAAAATTAGCACTGAACCTATCTGCCAGGATGTTGGCAATAACAGTTGGTTCTGTATATTTAGCGCCATTGTGCTGTAACTCGGAGCAGATCTGAATGTTGCCATGAATCTTGACATAGCTATAGAATACTTTGTGGTTGTCTTTAGAGTCAGTGGCGATCATAACTAGCTTTGGAGGATTTTATGAGGGATCTCAGCTTCTTACTGAGGCTGATTAGGGAGTCCTCCAATCATGGAATTTTTACTCTTTTTTTTTTTTTTTTTTTTTTTTTTTTTCAGCAGTTTCTTTCTTCTGTTGCAGAGTTCGTTTATGACAGAGTCCACCAGATTGGTTTTGTTTTTTTGAAGGATAGCACCTTGGTTCTGTTAGGGATAGCACGATCCTTGCAGTCATTTCAGTGCTTATAAAGTGCATTTGTGTAGGATTCAGCAGTCATACCTCTATTGTCCGTCTACATGGGTGTCATGATGTTTGCCACTTCTGTCTTAGGAAGCGTGAAGTTGGCTTTAGAGAAATATTTTATGGTGGTTTCCCTAATGGGAGGTGAGGGTGGGATGTGGATGTCTAGGGTGATTTTATCTTGTGGTCGGATCAGACCAATGAGGAATTGACCTCTGGTGTGGAAGGTCGCCCATGTTGGTAATGACCAGGTCTTGGATATTGCTGCCCCTGGTGGGGGGTGTGGATAAGTTGATCCAAGGTTTTGGAATTTATGAATTCCAGAAAACGTTTTGCAAAAGAGTTGGTACAGGAGTAGTTTTCCCAGTTAATGATAGTAATGGTAGTTGAAATTTCCATTTATTGGGGAGTTGGGTTGTACCCTAATATTTTCCAGTGTTTCAAGAAATGAGGAGTGGGAATCCTGGGGCATGGTGGGGGATCTGTAGCATGTTACAGTTTGGATTGCGGTCTTGCCCATAGTTAGTTGCACTTGGATAATCTCGGATGCATTATGCTGAGCAACTATCCTGGAGGTGTGGATATCCTTAATGAATGTGGACACTCCTCCGCCTTTAGTGTTTCGGTCCAGGTTAGGTGGTCGAAAGGTGTGATATGAATTATAGCCTGGTAATACAGGGGTGCTCTCTGGAGCCTTGAACCAGGTCTCTGTCACTGCACAGATGTCTATGTTCTCCACTTTAAGGAGTGCCTTGAGTGAATGCATTTTGAGGTTTAGACTTCTAGCATTGAGTAGCATTACCCTCAGATTTTGCTTGCTTGTACCTGTTAAGGTGGTGAATTTGTCATTTGAACCTTGCCTAAAAAAGGCACTATAGGGGTGGCAAGAGCGTTAGCCAGTAACTGGAATCCCAAGGGCAACAGGTGCAGGCCATCTCTGACAAAGCATCATGGTCTTTCGATCATGTCATCACATGCAGACAGATACTGGATCCCCTTAGAATGACACCAGAAGCTTAGCCAATTGTTGACGTCAGTCATTTTGTCCTTGTACTGTGGTATCATTCTGGGTGATGGCAGAATGCTACTCGGGGCTAGGGTCATACCTGCCTGGGCTACAAGATCAGAGAGCTCCTCCATGTCTCTCTCCATGTAGTCCAGGGAGGTACGTTTCAGGTCATTCACTCCAACATGGACAATGACAGTCATATTTGTAGTTGTTGTGGAGTGACCTGAGTGTGGGTGTTATGTGGCGGGTCCTGGCACCCGACAGGCAGCTGACAGTAACTTTCTCCTTGTTTAGTCTGGTGAGTGGAACATCAGTGTGCCTGACTATAGAGTCCTATGACTAGAGTGTTGAGTATGTTGTTGTTTGGTACGTTGTTATGCCTTATGGGCTGTGGTTGAATGGCACACTGAGTTTGTGGGCTATGTGTCATTTGGGTTGTGTTGGGGGGTGGAAGTTGCTTGCGTTTCTGCTTTGGAGGTCTCTGTTGCCTGAGCAGAGATTTGAGCCGCCGTGAATTTTGGTGTGTGTTTCGTGTTTCTTTGTGTGTGTGTTTTGTTGGTGTAGGTTTTGAGGGACTATGTGATGTGTGGTGCAAGTGTTTACCACCTTCTCTTGACTGTCTAGTCCAGTCTTGGGTGAAGAGAGCTTTGCTTCCAGTTTAGCTATACAAGTGCATCTCTCACAGGTTGTAGTGTTGGGTGGTAGGAGGAGAGAGTTGTCTGTGTACATGAGGCAATTGCTGCATTCCCCCAAGATGCCCAGATTCATCAGGTAGACAGAAGAAAACTCCAGGAGCTGACCCTTAGACATCCCTGGATAGGTGCTTATTTATTAAGTACTGAAAACTGTTTTCCTGTAGACAAGTGAGGAAAGTTGAGTGCTGTAGTAATTTGTAGCTTATTTTGTGCTTACAATAAGTTCTGAACAAGTGCTGAGCTCGGAGAAACAGATTTTAGTGCTAAAACTAAAAAATGGCTAGTTCTAAGGGAAAATTTGAAGAGCAGACTTTATGGCGCCGAGAATAGTTTAACCCTAACTAAGCGGCGATGCATAAAGTGTATTTTTTTTTAATATAACAGTAGCAAATGAGCAAACTGATTTAAACCAATTAAACAATAAAAAGCTACAAACTGGGCCCCGTTCCTGCAGTCTTCGATCAGAGAAGTTCTAACTGCACACTCCTGCCACTAGGGTGCAGGGGAACCTTCTCCAAAAAAGATGGTCAGGCTTAGTGCTCAAATTATACAAACCAAGCTAGATTCAGCAGATCTGAATTTAGTCTGTGCTACAGCAAAAAAGGCATACCAATTTAAGAAAGAAACAGTTCAAATAAGCAGGCACAATAATCCTTTAACCAGAAACTCCCAGCTCAGAAGGGCAGAATCTATCCTCTCCTCCCACAAGAGTGCAGACCACACCTTCTTAATGTAAAATAACTGGCCCAAAGCCCAAGTGCTTAATCCAGAACCAATACACTTTTAGAATAACAGACACTAAGCCCTTTAATCAGCAACTCCCAACGTAGGATGTAAGCTACCTGTCCTGTCGCAACAGTGCAGACCACAAATCTTAATGTAAAACAACTGGTCTGAAGCCCAAGTGCTCCAACCAAAGGCTTAGAATAAAAGTTACAATTTAATCAGTCTACTAGTAAGCAGTAATAAATGCAGCAGAATAAAAGCAGTTAAGTACTTTTAAGAACAAGCAGCAAAAGCAAAATAAAGTAGGAAGAAACACAAATACAGTAAAAGCAGATGAGTAAAGTGCATTTTTATATAACAATAGAAAATGAGCAAACTGATTTAAACAAATTACACAATTAACCAGTAAAAAAGCTCAAAACTGAGCCCTGTTCCAGCAGTCTTCAATCAGACAAGGTCCAACTGCACACTCCTGCCACTAGGGTGCAGGGGAACCTTCTCCAAAAGAGATGGCCTGGATTAGTACTCAAGTTATACAAACAAAACTAGTTTCAGGATGCCTGAATCTAGTCTGTGCTACAGCAACAAAGGCACACTAATTTCAGAAAGAAACAGTTCAGATAAGCAGGCACAATAAGCCTTTAACCAGAAATGCCCAGCTCAGAAGGGCAGAATCTAGCCTTTCCTCCCACAAGATTGCAGGCCACAAACCTTCTTAATGAAAAATAACTGGCCTGAAGCCCAAGTGCTTTAACCAGAACGAATACACCTTTAGAATAACACGCTGAGCCTTCAATCAGCAATTCTCAACTTAGAAGGATGTAAGCTACCTGTTCTGCCACAACAGTGCAGACCACACACCTTAATATAAAACAACTGGTCTGAAGTCCAAGTGCTTAAACCAAAAGGCTTAGAGTAACAGTTACAATTTTAATCAGGCTGCTAACGAGCAGTAATAAATGGAGCAGAATAAATACAATTGAGTACTTTTAAGAAGAGGCAAAAGCAAAATAAAGTGCAATTTTTAGTGAAGTGCAAGGAGAGAAGGAGGAGGAGCAGAAGAAAAATTCAAGGTTAAGAACCTAAGTGGGCTAGCCTTCTAAGATGTTCTCTCTGTATTAAGCGGAGTGAACACCAGACTGGGAGGGGTGTCCCAGATCAAATATTTAGTAGGGGCGGGCAACTGCAAAGCCACCAACTATAGTTTCAGGACAGATGAGAAACGTAAAACAATGCAGGTTCAGGACAGATGAAAAACAGAAAACAGTGCAGTTTCAGGACAGATGAGAAATGGAAAACAGTGCAGTTTCAGGACAGATGAGAAATGGAAAACAATGCCAGAAAATATATAAAATAATTCAGTCAGGCAAAATTAAGACATTGCAGAACTCTGAAAGGTTAAAATGCCAAGAAATGTACTTATCAATCAGCGATATATGTCCAAATTGAGAATCACACTGCAGACAGAACACCAGGAGTTTCCAACAGTGTTTCTGAGATAAAGTAGTACAAAACCTGCTTTAATAACCCCAAGCTCAATGACTAAGTGTGCTCGGTAAGATATACTGACCAACTGGAGCATTAGTCGCTGACCAAATAAGGGAGGAATATAGGACTGAGAACGCTACATCTTAGGACTGAGAACGCTACATCTTAGGACTGAGAACGCTACATCTTAGGACTGAGAACGCTACATCTTAGGACTGAGAACGCTACATCTTAGGACTGAGAACGCTACATCTTAGGACTGAGAACGCTACATCTTGAGGACTGAGAACGCTACATCTTGAGGACTGAGAATGCTAGATCTTAGGACTGAGAACGCTACATCTTGAAGATATCCCCTTGATGATTAACTGGGCAGTGAAAGCCCATTGCTTAGTGTTACTGTTGATTGGCTGAATGTGGGCAGTGAGGGTGTGGTTTGTGAGGTTTTATAGTAAATATAATTATAAAAATATGAGGGTCTAGTGTGTGGTACATGAAATGTACTGTACTTTTAAGGAATGATGTTTATTATAAACTGAGTTCACAGCATTGTATGAAATAGTTCATTTGCCACAAACCAGACACGTTTTAATCTGTCCATTTTTTTTTGTTGAATTGCTGTTTTCCATTCGTGTCCTATCTTAAATGCTTTCAGAAGTTGCCTTTTGCATAAGGTTTTACATAACTTCAGTAGGTTTTAATGACTGGGGCTGTCTTGTGGGGGGGGGGTTCCTACTGTCGTTTAGAGAATTGTGTTTATCTTGTTTGTTTTAATGTAGTATTATTACAACTAAGGTACTGTGTACTGTAGTTTGGTGCTGTTAATAAACGTTGGTCACAGAGCTACAGTGGTTGTATACATGACTCTGTGTAAAAAAGGTGATCCGTAAAGGATTGTATATAGGGCAAAACCTTTGTACTATGCCTTTCCCTGTTGTGTACATAAAACGCACAATACATTCAAATTACCTGTAATCAGGACGTGATTCGCAAACAGTACACCACATGAGTACAGGCTGGTACCATTTGGGTGACTTACTGGACTTGGGCTGCATGTAGAAGGACAGTCGACTTGGGCTGCATGTAGACGGACAGTGGACTTGGGCTCCTTGTAGATGGATAGTGGACTTGGGGCTGCATGTAGACTGACAGTGGACTTGCTCGATCATTTGGATATCCCCTTCACTGTTGATTAGCAAATGGAGTTAAGCAGCACTTGGTGCTAAATTAATAATAATAAAAAAACTGCATGTAGACGGACAGTGGACTTGCTCGATCATTTGGATATCCCCTTCACTGTTGATTAGCAAATGGAGTTAAGCAGCACTTGGTGCTAAATTAATAATAATAAAAAAACTTCTTCGGTAAAAATAACCTATCAGTAGTTTCTTGTGTTGCAGGCAACCTTGTTACAGACGCACTTTACCCCCAATTCTACCAATTTAATTCTGATGTGCTCCCACCGGCTGCATGTAGACGGGCAGTGGACTTGGGCTGCATGTAGACGGGCAGTGGACTTGGGCTGCATGTAGACGGGCAGTGGACTTGGGCTGCATGTAGACGGGCAGTGGACTTGGGCTGCATGTAGACGGGCAGTGGACTTGGGCTGCATGTAGACGGGCAGTGGACTTGGGCTGCATGTAGACGGGCAGTGGACTTGGGCTGCATGTAGACGGGCAGTGGACTTGTTCGATCATCTGGCTAACCCCTTCACTGTTGATTAGCAAATGGAGTTAAGCAGCACTTGGTGCTAAATTAATAATAGAAAACTTCTTTATGGTACAAATAACCTACTATCACTAGTTTCTTGTGTTGCAGGCAACCTTGTTACAGACACACTTTACCCCCAATTTTACCAATTTAATTTTGCTGAGCTCCCATCAGCGACAGCTTGTACAGTACTGGATCCCTTCACCACCACAGTATGGTAGCGACCTTGGGTCTGCAGTTCGTAAAGCACCAGATCCCTTCATTACCACAGTATGGTAATGACCTTGGGTCTGCAGTTCCTACAGCACCAGATCCCTTCACTACCCCATAATGACCTCTGGTCTGCAGTTTGTACAGCACCATATCCCTTCACTGCCACAGTATGGTTATGACATTGGATCTGCAGTTCCTACAGCACCAGATCCCCTCACTACCACAGTATGGTAATGACCCTGGGTCTGCAGTTCTCACAGCACCAGATCCCTTTACTACCCCATAATGAACTCTGGTCTGCAGTTTGAACAGCACCAGATCCCTTCATTGCGATAGTATGGTTATGACCGTGGGTCTGCAGTTCCTACAGCACCAGATCCCTTCACTACCACAGTATGGTTATGACCTTGGGTCTGCAGTTCGTACAGCAACTGATCCCTTCACTACCACAGTATGGTAATGACCTTGCGCCTGCAGTTCCACAGCACCAGATCATTTCACTACCACAGTATGGTAATGACCTTGGGTTTGCAGTTCTCAGAGCACCAGATCCTTTCACTACCACAGTATGGTAATGACCTTGGGTTTGCAGTTCTCACAGCACCAGATCCTTTCACTACCACAGTATGGTAATGACCTTGGGTCTGCAGTTCTCACAGCACCAGATCCTTTCACTACCACAGTATGGTAATGACCTTGGGTCTGCAGTTCTCACAGCACCAGATCCTTTCACTACCACAGTATGGTAATGACCTTGGGTCTGCAGTTCTCACAGCACCAGATCCTTTCACTACCACAGTATGGTAATGACCTTGGGTCTGCAGTTCTCACAGCACCAGCTCCTTTCACTACCACAGTATGGTAATGACCTTGGGTCTGCAGTTCTCACAGCTCCTTTCACTACCACAGTATGGTAATGACCTTGGGTCTGCAGTTCTCACAGCACCAGATCCTTTCACTACCACAGTATGGTAATGACCTTGGGTCTGCAGTTCTCACAGCACTAGATCCTTTCACTACCACAGTATGGTAATGACCTTGGGTCTGCAGTCCTCACAGCAGCAGATCCCCTCATTACTGTACCATGATGATAAGCTATCAGACCTTGCAGTTTGGCACAATTGCCGAGCACAGTGTGTGTGGGGGGGTACCTTATTTAACTACTTTAGTCACGTGTTTGGTAGTGCAGTACTTTGCATGGTATGGGGGTGCTGAGTATGTTTAGACTTTACTTTTATTTTGTTAATTTCAGTGCACTTTGCGTTATCCGTTACCAGTGGTTTGGAAATCGTGTATTATAGTTACAAATTTAGTATTTTGATTATTTTTTTACTTAATGTTTTAGGTTTGGGAGCTGTCTTAAAAGTGGGGATACTGGTTTTGGGTGTATATATTTTGCTTTTGGAGAATGACATTGGGAGGAATGTACAGAAATGGCTAATATTGTAGATAGAATGGTAATAAAGACTATGCACATTGTACCTTAAATCAACATTTTTAGTTAAACCCCTACATTTAGATCCATGGTTAAGAAAAACCTATACATTTTTAAATAAGTTTGTCTTTCATTTTAATGAAGGCATTGTTGCATATATCACAGTTAGTATATAGTTGCTTTAGGGGTAACAATTGCTTTTGTTGTTTTCTGATACTGTTTCCTTTTTAGGTCACATTAGAGCTTCCTGTTGCCTCCAACGGTGTAATATCTGATTTTAAAGTTGTCCTGTACCCCACTTTGGTGTTTAAAGATTCCTTAAAACTATTTTACCCTGTTGTGGTTTATCTGATTTCTGTCCTTTAATTGCTGAGGAAATATATGTACCATGATAAAAGATAGCTTAACATCAGTACTTACTGTGAATTTTCATGTGCTTTGTTGGTCTTATTAACCTGTTGGCTAAGGTATGATATATCAAATCGTGTTACTGTTGCTGTTTTTATAGCAGTAGTGGTTTCCTTCAGTAAACTTAAAATGTAACAGTTACAGTGCTGATATTGTAGCCTGGTTGTGCTTCCCTGATTAAATCTGTTTCCCCATCTTCTTACTTCAGCCATTCAGTATCCTTCTCTCCCAGCTGTAGATCACACTTCATAAATTAATTCTTCCTTATGTTGTTCGGTTCCTAGGCATGCAGTCTAGGAGACCTTTAAGCAAGTTCACCATTACCTCAGAGCACTGTTGGGTTAAGTGACTTGCTCAAGTTCACACAGTAGGCTAGTGAAGGCTGAGGGACTCGAACCCTGTACCACATCTTCGGTCTGGAAAAGGATAGAGAGCACTTCCTACCCCTCCCCCATGCTGTGGTTTAGGGAGTCAAACCCTGGTTATAAGCTTTGCAGTCTGCATCTTTTTAAACACCTTTATTAAGTTGTCACTTAAGATATCCTTTTGTACTGGTTGCAGTATTCCTTATGGTTGGGATTCCCTGCCTCGGTTAGCCTGACATCTGGCCAGTATACAAAAGCCTACTGTTGCTTTAAGATGCACCATATGTCACACGTATGTATGCTCCTCACATAGCATAGCATAGGGCGTAAAGGTGACATCTGGACATACCATCTTCAGAACTTCTTTTTGCCGCCAGTCCGAACGCATCTCTCAATCGTCTATCTGAACGCCTACTTCCTGTTTGCTGGTCTCCAAGCCATTCCAGGTAAGTGTATCTTTGGGGTTTCATTTTTTTCTTGACTTTTAGTTGCTTTTGGGGATTTATGTTCTCTAGGAAGGGTAAATGCCAGTGTGGGAGACAGCTTCCCCATAAAGACCGCCATAGACAGTTTTTATTTTGCCTAGGTGCCTCTAACGACCATACGACTTGCTGTATCTGTCAGGCTTTAATACCAAAGACTCTGCAGAGTAGGCTTTCTTCCTTTGCTTTGTATCTGGAAAAACAAAATGAAAATTCCAGCAAAGCTAGAACTTCCACTGAGTGACCTCCCAAATCTCATGTATCAGAGGCACATGGGATATATGCAAATGACACCTTATGAACATCAGGTGTTTCAGCTAATTGGCGATTCTGAATGCCCATGACTTGTTTCGTCGTTTTAATGGACAATTTCAGGCCAATAAAGCCAAACCCCACTAGCTGTGGATATGCTTGGTCAAACACTCTGCTTGTGCTGTGCTGACAAGGTCATAACAAGGCCGAAATATGCATATCCAATGTATATATAGCTGAAACACCTGATGTTCATAAGGGTCATTTGCATATATCCCACGTGCCTCTGATACAAGAGATTTGGGAGGTCACTCAGTGGAAGTTCTAGTTTTACTGGAGTTTTCATTTTGTTTTTACTGATTGTTTTGTCAGTGACCTTCTCACTTATTGGATTCTGATGAAAAATCCCTTGCTTGCTCTTCCCAAATTTCTTCTCCTTGGACTACGGGTCAGAGGAAGAGGAAGCTAAAAATCCTGATAATCCTTTCAAAGAAATTTCTTTTTGGGACACACACACTTGGAGGAGAGGCTAGACTCTGCCCTTCTGAGCTGGGAATTTCTGGTTAAAGGCTTATAGTGCCTGCATATTTGAACTATTTCTTACTGTAATTGGTACACCTTGTTTGCTGTAGCATAGACTAGATCCAGGCCTGCTGAATCTAGCTTTGTTTGTATGCTTGTTATTTCCCTGAAACACTAATTCCACCTAAAACGCGGCTTTTCAGCGCTTCTGTGGATCCCTAGTGATATCTGCATTGCTTACTGTACTTATTTCCTTGTTTCACTTGAAAGAAAGTTACTGTTTGTCGTTTTTGCATTTGTTACCTTTAACACATTGCATTTAAGTTAGCTGGCACTTGCTCACTAAGTCAGCACTAAAAAAATTAAAAGCATTGCACCCTCACAAACTTCACCTGAGTATCTTGTTCCCCATTGGCCCTTTTTTCAATTATAAAGGAATTCCCAATACTATTCTAGCATGTCCAAAGGTCAATTGTCAATCTCCTCTCCGGTCCAGCTGGTGAATATGGGAATCTTGAGGCAATGTTACAGCTGCCTCGTGTACACAGACAACCCTCTCCTCCTCCTCCCAACAAATTCCAACACATGAGAGATGCAACCATATAGCCAAACTGGAGGCTAAGCTCTCTCAACTCAGTACTGGCGTAACCAGTCAGGAGGAGAAGGAAACCACACTCACTACAATTCCAGTCTCACATAGACCTACCATGACAGCAAACCAAACACATAAACACAAAAACATGCTTGGAGGCTCTAAATAAAAATCTGCCTAAGCAGTAGAGACCTCCAAAGCAGACACCCAAGCAACCGCTACCCCAAAACAAAACACGTGCAACACATAGCTCACAAAGCCAGTGTGCTGAACAGTCACAGCCCTTAAGGCTAAACAACACACCTGATACACTTGTAATAGGTGACTCTATCGTCAGGCACACTGACATCCCGCTCACCAGGCTGAACAAGAAGGTCACTGTGAGCTGCCTGTCGGGCGCTAGGATCCGCCACATAACACACGCACTCGTCACTCCAGAGCAAGTACAAATATGACTCAGTCATTGTCCATGCTGGTGTGAATGACCTGAGACATACCTCCCTGGACTACATGAAAAGAGACATAGAGGAGCTCTCTGAGCATGTAGCCCAGGCCAGTATGACCCTGACCTTAGCATCTTACCCTCACCAAGAATTATGCCACAATATGAAGACAAGACGATCAATTTCAACAATTGGCTTAAGTATTGGTGTCATTCAAAGGGGATCCAATGCCTATCAGCCTGGGATGACATGCTCGACAAGCCACGATGCTTCGCTAGGGATGGCTTGCACCTGTCACCCCTGGGCTTTCGGATATTGGCAAAGGCTCTTGCTACCCCCATAGTGCCTTTTTTAGGCAAGGCTCAAAAGACAAACCCACCTCCATAGGTATCACAAGGGATAAGAAACTTAAGAGTAATGCTACTCAATGTCAGAAGTCTAAACCTCAAGATGCATGCACTCGAAACTCTCCTTAGCATGGAGAACATTGATATCTGTGCAGTAACAGAAACCTGGTTCAAGGCTCCCGAGAGCACCCCAGCACTACCAGGTTATACCTCATACCATGCGTTTTGGCTCCAAAACTTGGACCGAACCACAAAAGGAGGGGGAGTATCAATATTCGTCAAAGATACCCACACCTCCAGGTTGGTGGCACAGCACGAAGCATCAGAAACTATCCATGTGCAACTAACAGTGGGTAAAACTGCCTTTCAGTTTATAGCCTGCTACAGACCACCCTCCCAAACCCAGGAACCCCACTCGGCCTTCCTGAGAACACTGGAAAATATGAAGGTCTCTCCAAACACCATTATATTGGGTGACTTCAACTACCCAAACATAGACTGGGAGCATTACTCTGGCTCCAACAACCTAGCCCAAAGGTTCCTAGAATTTATAAACTCAAATGCTATGGAACAACTTGTTACCACTCCCACAAGAGGGGAAAACATACTGGTAGAATACAAAAAAGGAGAACACCAACTGCTGCAATACTGTTTTTTAATTCTGGTACCTCGGCCTTCGCCTTCTCCTGGAATACATTTTACTTAGTGTATATATCTTATTGATAGTATTTATATTCATGATTATATCATCAAAATGAATGCTATTTATTCTCTAATTAATATGTTGCATAGAGATGTCAAGTTTGTTTGCTTTAAGTAGTAATGAAACAATGGTAATAAATTAATAATAAAATGGTGCATTAATTATCTAATTAAAGATTTGTATAAAAATGGGTGGAGCACTAAGTAAAATGTATTCCAGGAGAAGGCGAAGGCCGAGGTACCAGAATTAAAAATCAGTATTGCAGCAGTTGGTGTTCTCCTTTTTGTATTCTACATGTTCTTTTGGTGAAGAAGTGGAGGATTTGTGTATATTTTTGGATATTATGTCGGTGGATACTGACTCTATCACCCATTTGGGTGCACCATCGTTACAGCCTGTAAATTTGGCATCTTTATGGAAGGAGAGGGAGGAGAAAATGGCCAACAATGATCCTTGGGAAAGCTCAAGCATAGATTTTTCTGAGAGGTATGTGGAGTTGGAAAGAGCCTTAATAAAAGAAGTTACTACATTCTATGACCTAAAACTACTGGAAAAATATATAAAAACCAACATTACTCCGAGGGGCCTCAGGGTGGAACGATTACCAGCTTTTGAATTTGCAGAAGATGAATTGGATTTGTCTGCAGAGTGGAAGGACATTTCAGTGAAGTGTACTTTGGGCTGGCTTGCTGTGTTAATAAAAAGAAATGAGAGAACATTGAGTAGAACTCGTAATTCTATCCTGCTTCTGCAGGAAAAGCTTATAGAAGAAAGCTCCGTGACTATATTTAACAAAAATATGGGCGAAATCAAAAGTAGAGTGTCTAAAATAGAGTCGGAGGTGGTTTCCAGAAAGAAGAGAAAATATCTTCGTGATATCAAAGACCATGAAACAGGTAAACTGTTTTCATGGCAATATAGCTTTAAGAAAAAGCGTGGAGCATCTCGTGACGTCATCAGGGGCTCCAGGTCTGTTGGCGGTGGTGAAACTTCAGCGTCTTCAGCAGATGAGTCGAGCAGCAGGAAAAGTGTATCGTTCGAGAGCCTGAATGCAGAGCAGGAAGCCAATACAGGAATTACAGGAGTTAGCAATGCAGCCAGTGATACAGACCAAACGGCGGTGCAGCAGAAGGGGAGAGGCCGTCGATTTCAAAATAAGGGGAGAAGGAGGTGAAAAAGCTGTAGGCCCTAGTGGACATGGAACTATTCTCCCAAAGACTTTTTTCCAGAGGGCGAGAGGGGTTCAACGAGTTCAACAGGATTACATACAGTCTTCAATGAATGTAAGAAGCTGTCTTTATTCCGGTAAAGAGGTTCCTTTACAGAACTTTGATTATTTGAATACCGATATTGTGGACACTAGTGGAGGTGAGAAATATAATGTAATAAATATTTCTGATTTAAATATAACCGAGAGTGCCAAACAAGTTTTGTATAAAGGCACTAAATTTGTACCTGTATGTTTCCCCTCTCTTGCTGATTTATCCTTGGAAATCAAGCAGTTTTGCAGGAAGTTGTTTTTGAGGGAATATTTTGCTGTTCAAAATCCTTTTATACATAAGCATGACTCCAATATTAATGCTCCATTGAGTAACAACTTAAATAATGTTGATGAAAATGTGGCCTGTTTGGAAAATTTAGATGAGTCTTTGTTAAATCTTACACTACATGAAAATGATTTAGTGGATATATATGCACAAGAGGAAGTGTGTGAAAATGGGGGGGGTTTTACTTTTAACACTGGATATGGTAGACTAACGGTTCCCCATCTATACTGCAAGAGTGAATTCATGCCACCTAGAAGGAACATAGTTATTAGTGTATTTGAAAAAACACTATTAAATACTTTGGGAGAAGAACATGCAAAGTTTTGTGGACAGGATAGAAAATATAATTTGAAAAGGGATGAATGGAAAGCTTTGTGTGAATTAAAGGGTATGAATAGAAAGTATGTATTCACTCAAGCGGACAAGGGAGGTAACTGGGTAGTTCTTACTAGGGACAAATACAATTCCATGGCTTTGGAACTTTTGAATGATGACAAAATCTATTTAGAGTTACCCCTAAACCCAATGAAAGAATATAATATGTTATTGTTGGAAATATTAGAAAGGGGTGAGCGGCTGGGCTTTTTATCCCCAGGGGATGTTAAAAAGTTACACATTAAGAATCCACGAGTGGCTAGATTTTTTACCATCCCTAAGATACATAAAAATCTCATGGATCCACCCGGACGCCCCATAGTTTCAGGGAAAGGAGGATACCTACAGAATGTAGGAATATTTTTGGATTCCCTTTTAAAGGGATATCTGGAGAGGGTACAATCTCATGTTAAGAATAGTGAAGAGGTGTGTTTCAAGGTTTGTAATATAGCATGGGATGAAGGTTTTTATTGGGCTAGTATAGACGTCAAATCTTTATATACTAGCATTAACAAGTGGCATGGTCTAAGGGCAGTGGAGAAAATGCTAGGGGATGGACCTAGAACATTTTTTATCATCAGTCTGTTGGATTTCTGTCTCACGCACAATTGTTTTGAGTTTGAGGGAAAATATTTTTTGCAAAAAGAGGGTACGGCTATGGGGGCAGCTTTTGCGCCCTCATATGCAATATTGTTTATGGCCCATTTTGAGAATAGCTATATTTACCCCTCTTTCTTCTATAAAAGTAAGGTAGTCAAATACATGAGATTTATCGACGACCTTTTATTTTTATGCAGTGGTGTGCCAGAAGAGTTTGAAAATTTTGTTTCAGAGTTGAAGCAAAATAATTGGGGTTTAGATTTTACCTATAATATAGGGGGAAGATCTATCCAGTATTTGGATGTAGAAATTTATGTGAGTCAGGAAAATATAATTCATTACAAACCATACTACAAGAAGACTGCAGCAGAGAATTTTCTCCATGCCTCTAGCATGCACAGTGATTCCTTGATCGAATCTCTCCCATTTGGTGAATTTAAAAGAATAGGAAGACACATTTCGGAAAAAAACTTGATTCCAGTGGAATTTAACAAAGTGGAAGGAAAGTTAGTAGAGAGAGGGTATTCTGTCATGAGCATAAAAAAAGCCAGGAGAAGGGTGGAAGATGAGTTGGGCATAACCAGAAAGTCAAGGAATAGAGTGAGATTTAAAGGGGTGGGATATTCTGAAGATCGTGACACTCATTATAATTATAAAAATAATAGTGGATTTAGGGAATCTGATGAAAAAATATTCTTTGTAACTAAATTTTCCCATTTTTCTCAAACCTTAAAAGAACTAGTGGATAGATTTTGGCCAATTATCTGTGAAGATGAGAAAATTGGAACGCTTTTTCCATCACGGGTAACTTTTTCATACAAAAGATATTCTAATCTCAGGGAAATTCTAAATTCCAGAAATAATGATAAAGAGGGTGAAAGTGAGAGAAGGGGATCATTTAGATGTGGAAAATGTAAAGTGTGTGAGTTGATTAGGAATTTGGATGGTTGTAAAATCAATGGGGTTAAATATAATGCCAAGGAATTCTATAATTGCAACTCAACTGGGGTTGTATATATTATAGGATGTGGCTGTGAGAGGCAGAATTGGTATGTAGGACAAACCACTAGAAGGGTTAAATTAAGGATTTTGGAACACCTGGGTGATATAAGGCATAGGAGAATGGAGAGCCCAGTGGGAAAGCATTTTTTTGACAATCATGGGGGGGTTCCAGATGGATTTGTTTTCAGTGTATTAGGTAGACCCAATGTATTTGGGAATGAGGCCATTTTTCGTGAAAAATTACTTTTGATGGAGTCAAGGTTCATTCTTAATTTGAAAACTATTTTTCCTAATGGGATGAACATGGAGGTGTAATATGTAGGTGAAATATATTTTTTCCAGTGCATAGATCTGAAATAATGTTTATAGTAATGTTAGTCTTTTCATATGTTCTTCACATATTTCTCAATGTTTTTAAATACATTTAGGGTAATGGGTTTGCTTGCAAGGACAACATTGTGTGAAAAATAGGTATATATCTTATTGATAGTATTTATATTCATGATTATATCATCAAAATGAATGCTATTTATTCTCTAATTAATATGTTGCATAGAGATGTCAAGTTTGTTTGCTTTAAGTAGTAATGAAACAATGGTAATAAATTAATAATAAAATGGTGCATTAATTATCTAATTAAAGATTTGTATAAAAATGGGTGGAGCACTAAGTAAAATGTATTCCAGGAGAAGGCGAAGGCCGAGGTACCAGAATTAAAAAACAGTATTGCAGCAGTTGGTGTTCTCCTTTTTTGTATTCTACATGTTCTTTTGGTGAAGAAGTGGAGGATTTGTGTATATTTTTGGGAAAACATACTGGACCTGATCACCAACATGGGGACTCTATGCTCCAGACCAGAAGTGTATCCTTCACTGGTAAGATCAGACCATAAACTAATCTCATTGGATATTCACATCCCGACCCTACCCCCTGCCCAGAAAACCACATTGAAAAACTTCTCTAAAGCAAATTTCACACTCCTCAAAACCGAGGTGGAATCCTTCAAAGCCCCCGGGCCTGTGGAAAATACGGCCCAGACCGCAGAATCCTTTATAAACGCATTCTATGAACACCTTCAGGAATGCATGGATCATGCAATCCCAAATAAAACCAAGACCCAATCTTCCAAAGGCAGATGTCCTGTCTGGTGGACCCCAGCCATAAGCAAACTATACAGTAGAAGGAGGAAGCTACTACATGATAGAGCAAAATCCCAAAAAGGGAAGGCATCTCTGATCAGTATTAGCAAAAAACTACGGGCACTTATAAAATCGTCTAAGGCCAGCTTCGAGAGAAAAATTGCACAGGACACTAAGGATAATCACAAGGCTTTCTTTAGTTATGTTAGGAACCTGGGTGGGAATTCCCAGATATGCTCAGAATTAGTCCAAAATGACAAAAAATACACCGAACCCACAGACATTGCCAACATCCTAGCTGACAGGTTCAGCGCAAACTCCCCCCCCCCCCACCTCCCCACCAAAAGGGCGAATATCTATCCCAGCAGAGTGCTGCCCCCCTGACATCTCAGATGCTCAGGTAAGAGCCGCTCTCTCCAAAGCAAAAAACACAGCATCAATGAGACCAGACGGTGTCCCGGGCTGCGTCCTGCATGAACTCCAAGAAGAGCTAAACCCAAACATAAAACTACTGTTCAATCTCAGCCTTACTACAGGATATGTACCCAAAGAGTGGCGTACAGCAACAGTGGTCCCTCTCCACAAAGGTGGTGCCTCAACGGATCCTGGAAACTATCGCCCCATAAGCCTGACTAGCTTGGTCTGCAAAGCTATGCAAAGGATCATCATGGACCTCATAAATAAAGATATTGGAGACCTACAGACACTGGATCCTACCCAGTACGGCTTTAAGGGCAGATCCTGCCTCTTAAACCTGGTCGATTTCTTTGAAACAGTCACCAAGGCCATTGACGAGGGGAAGGTGGTCCACACGGCCTACCTGGACCTCGCAAAAGCCTTCGATACAGTACCCCACTCGGGCATTATAGATAAGCTCACCAGCTTAAATATAAACCCCTATGTCACTAGATGGGTTGCAAACTGGCTCAAGGCCAGAACTCACATGGTTAGAATTGCTGGAGCCATGTCAGACTCCAAACCAGTTACAAATGGCATCCCACAAGGCTCAGTCCTGGGACCTCTCTTGTTTGGTATATAGTTCTCGGAGGTACAGGCAAACACGGAAGGACTGTGGCTGACCAAGTTCGCAGACGACTGCAAACTGGGCGCCATAATAGACTCTCCAGCTGACACAAGCATCCTCCAAAAGGGCCTCATAGAAACAGACAACTGGTGCCAGAGCCATGGCCTCAAGTTAAACGCCAAAAAGTGTGTAGTCATCCCCTTTTGCAAAAACAAAGTGCCCACAAATTACCACATAGGTGGTAATCCATTAAGTACCGAAGAAGTAATTGGAGACCTGGGGACCCAAGTTGATAGCAATCTCTCATTTGACAACCACGTGGCCAAAGTGGTTAGAAAAACATTTTATATATCCCCCCTAATCATGAAGGGATTCACATCTAGATCAGGGGAGGTCATCATGCCTCTTTACTCATCCCTCATCAGGCCCATAATTGAGTACAATGCCCCTTTTGGGATGTACCTTACCAGACACCTGCAGCAACTGGAAAGACCCCAAAAGTACCTCACCAAGAGGATCAAAGGGCTCAAACAGATGCCATATGCTGCCCGGTTAAAGAAATTCCAGCTCTACTCAGTGGCATACCGCCTGCTCAGAGGCGATCTGTGCCTGACGTATAAAGCCATGTCCAACCCATAATTAATGGACATGCTGCACCTCAGAAAATCCAAATCCCATCGAGCTACGCGCTCGAGAGACTTGAAACTCAGCACTGAAATAATTAGGACATGCTGGAGGGACAGATTCATAACCCAGAAGCTCCCTTCATTCTGGAATAAAATCCCAGTCCAGGTTAGGCAGAGTCCCTCATTGACTCTCTTCAAGAGGAATCTTGATGAGTGGATGGGAGATCGTAGGTTTACCCTGGGTATCACTTCTGTATCACTGTTAGACAGAGGCACAGTATACTAATCTCGAAAAAGGGCATAGCAAATGGTGGCGAAAGCCAAACACACTCTGGCTAAGCTTATAAATGCCCTAGGGCAGATAGCCTAGTATGACCCTATGAACCTGTGATGGAATTTTTTTTAAATGGGATTGTGTTCAAGTCTGTGAGATCCATAAGAGGTGCTATGAGTTGCTTTAGATGGAATCTCTGAAACCATCTGCTGTTCCTCCTGTTTTGGCTGCTTTGTTGGATGCATTTTCCAACGCCTCTAAAGTTCCTGATTCTCTGCCTCCTGCTCCCAAGCAGCCGGATTGGTTTTATAGGGTGGCTGAGGATTGAAACGTTTTGTACAAATGTCTTGCTGCTGACCCCTCTGTAGTGTCTGTAGCCTCTGACAAGCCCAGTCGTTTGCTTCCTTCACCCAAGTTACTGTCTTCTGATGTAGCCGAACCATGGAAAGGCTAGGTAAGAAGTTTTACACCTTGGCTTTTAAGGCTATTAATGGTCAGACCCTTATGCCCAGGTATGTGTTGGTTCTTCTTTTTCAAGCTTTTCAAGTTATTTCTGATCTAGACTCTGAGGATAAAACTTCTGCTCTTTCTCTGCTAGGCATTTCCTCCCAGGTGGCTTGTCATTCACCAAGTGTAGTTATGATGCAGCAGATGCTTCCTCTGGGGCTGCTGCTTTTGGGTCAGTGATGAGGAGGTATTCTTGGCTTTGACTTCAGCCATTCCCTGATGAGATCAAGGCGAAGTTGATGGATGCCCCTCCTGATGATAAACATTTGTTTGGGGAAACTGCTGCTGCTTTAAGTCCCTTCACGGTAGTTCCTTACAGGAACTCTATCTCTCCTGTTCCTAAATTTCAAAGAAACTACCGCAATAAGCCTCTCTTTGTTCGCAGGCAATTTCACCCTTCTACTAAGGGCAAAAACTGTTGCAAATGGGCTTCTTCTGTTAAGGGGACTTTCTTTCCAGATAAAACAGGTGCTGTCTGACTATGTATCCTTTCCCAGCCATGTTTCTGCCTTTCTCTCTTCCAGTTTAGCTTCAGATTACTCAGGATTCTTGGGGTCTTTTCATTATTCGATACGGGTATTTCTTGGTGTGGAAATCCCTGTCTCCCTTTTTATGGGAATTCCTCAGCCTCCTCTGGAACAACTTCCCTTTTTCCCCAGAGGTACTCCGAGACCTTTTGACTCAGGGTAATATTTGAGAAGTGTCTGTGTCACAAAGGTGGAGGGGGATGTTTACTCCAGAATGTTTCTAGTTCCCAGAAAAGAGGGTACTTTGAGAACAATTCTAGCCCTGTCATCTAAACAGTTTTCTGAAGGTTCCCACTTTTTGACTGTTGTCCGTTCAGACTCTTTCTCCTTTTGGTTCTTCAGGCTTATATGGTGTCTCTGGATCTCAAGGATGCTTATCTCCATATTCTGATCCATACCCTTTTTGGGAAGTTTTTGCATTTATCTGTTGCTTCCTGGCTTTTTCAGTACTCTGCTTTGCCCTTTGGCTTTTCTACTGCCCTAACGGTGTCCACCAAATGCATTGCTTCTGTGATTGCTTTTTATAGGCTACAGGGGATCCAAGTATTTACTTACTATGATGACATGCTGATTCAGGCTCCCTCTGCAGAGATCCTGTCTTGAAATCTTTATTTTTCCTGTTCCCTTCTTCAGAACCTGGGGTTCACAATAAACCTCTTCAAAAAGTCTTCTCTGACTTCCTCTCAGGATCATGCTTTTTGTGTTGCAGGATTCAGATGGTGCCAATGCAGGCATCCCCACCTCTACACAAGGCCTTAACTCTTGTTTCTTTCAAACCCCCCTTCCTCTGATCTCCATTACAGCCAGAGTTTCTGAGCGATCTGGGTTTCATGGCATCTACCACCCTATGGCCCTCTGGCCAAACTCCACACGAGAAAGTTTCAGTAGTTCCTGAAGGCAGTTTTTTCCCAGCATGCACATCCCTTAGGCTTTGTAGTCCCTCACGGCAGTTTTTTTCCCAGCATGCACATCCCTTAGGCTTTGCAGTCCCTCTTCTTCCTTGTCTCAAGAAGGAAATTCATTGGTGGATCCAGCAGTTACCTGTAAATCCAGAGCTCCCTTTTCACCCCCCTCTTCCCTCTCACACTGTTCACAGACACTTCAGGTGTGGGTTGGAAGCAGTTTTTGGCTACCTAAAAGTACAGGTGGTGTGGTCACCCCTTCAACAGAAGGAGCACATCAATATCAAAGGGATAAGAGCTCTTCTGCTGACTCTTCAGGCTTTTCATCCTCTGTTCCCCCAGGACCTCTCAAGGTATTTACAAACAGTATCACAGTGATGTGGTATATAAACAAATATGGGGGGGCAAAATCTTACTCTTTGCTGGTTGGCACTCCTGGTATGGGATTTTGCTGTCCAGTGACTCTTCAGGCAGTTTATATTCCCTCAGGTCAAAATATTGTGGCAGACGCAATGAGCAGGTCCTTCACTCAGCCACACAAATGGATGCTTCACAGGGACACATTTCTGGACATTGTCTACTAGTGGGGTACTCCTCAAATAGGTTTATTTGCCTCCCCTCTGAACAGACTACTTCCTCTGTTTTGTGCTGGAGTCCCAGGTCTTCTGGTTTGGAAGATGGCTGCCTCTCTTCCTTGGAAGGGGATGTTTCTTTATGGATTTCCTCCCTTTCCTTTCATTCCAGAAGTCCTGTTCAGAATTCAGCATGATGCTCCCAAATTCCTGTTGGTGACGCCCTTTTGATTGAGGCAGCATTGGTTCCCTCTTCTGCATTTAGCCAAGGGCAGTTATTACAAGTTACCTCACAGGGTGGACCTACTCACATAAGAGATCTCACATCCTTCCCCATGTTTCCACTCTTCAACTGACATTGTGGGCAATAGGATTTTGGTTCCACATAAGACACCTTTTTCTGAGGATGTGTTTAGGGTCCTGCAGGAGGCCAAGAAATCCAGTACTAGGAAATCCCACTTTATTCAAATGGAAGATGTTTTCTGTTTGATGTCTCTCTCGTAACCTGGATCCACGTACTGTTGATATTCCTTTGGTTCGTTCATATCTGTGTGAACTGCTCAGTGCTGGGTGCCTCTGTTAAGGCCCACATATCAGCGATCTCTGCTTGTCTGCCATTGTCTCCTCCTTTAGCTTCTGGATTTGAAGATAAACAGTTCCTTAAAGGCATCTTTCATATTAGGACTCCCAGGAAGCCTGTTTGTCTTCCCTGGGATCTTAATTTTGTGTTGGAGAAGTTGACCCTGGCTCCTTTTGAGCCTGCTGCTTCAGCTTCCTTGCAGCATTGTTCTTGGAAGACTGTTCTTTTGTTAGTGCTTGCTTCTGCCACATCAGCCCTACTATCCTTTTCTAATACCATCAATAACTTCAGAAACAATAATAAACTATCATCTGCTCTTTTCTTAGACCTCTCCAAGGCCTTTGATATGGTGAACCACATTCAACTCCTCCATACATTAAAAAAACTATCACTCAGCAATTCCATGCTGAAATGGTTCCAATCCTACCTGTCCAATAGGCAACAGGCTGTTCTATGGCAGGACAAATTATCCACCTGTCCAATAGGCAACAGGCTGTTCTATGGCAGGACAAATTATCCACATGCCTACCTGTTACACTTGGAGTTCCCCAAGGATCTATTCTTGGCCCTCTTCTCTTCACCATCTTTGTTAATGACCTGCCCACAATCACCCCCCATGCCACATGCATTCAATATGCAGATGATTCGACTATCATCAGCACTGCCTCCAACCTGGCAGACCTCACTGCTTCAACCCAAGACACCTTCAACCTAATAGAAAAATGGTTCTCAAGTCGCCAACTAGTTCTCAACCCCAACAAAACAAAACTACTTACTTTCTCACCCACTAACAAGACTCTTCCCCCCCCCCCACCTTCTCTATTACATCCTCCAATGGAATCACTGTATCACCAGAAGCTCACACAAAGCTATTAGGGGTTACCATTGATAACTCCCTTAAATTTGACACCCATTTCAATCTAACCATCAAAACAGTCGATAAAAAGCTTGGCTCTCTCTGTAAAGTAAAACACTTTCTCACTCCTCACGCTAAAATTACAATTGCCAGCACACACCTACTATCAACTCTTTTCTATGCCTCCCCCTCTTTACAAACCTAAACAAGACAATCCTTAACAAACTTGCTTCTTGTTACAATCACATAGCTAGATTTGCCACAAATTCCACCTTTAGAACGCACCACTGCACTAACTTGAAGCAACTAGGGTGGTTAGTTTTCCAGCCAACTCCATTTCAACCAACTCAAAACGGCTCACCAGATACTGTATCACCCAGAGAAAACACCAGCTCTGAAAAACATCATTCACCCCTATATTAACCTGCAATCTTTACGCTCCTCCAATAAGATCTTAGCTAAAACTACCAATGCCAGTAATTCTGCTGGGGATTCTCTATTCTCAAACTTTGTAGGTAAAATGTGGAACTCCCTACCGACCATGCTCACCTCAGAACCTTCACTCCTACACTTCAAAAAAAAGTTTAAACCCCATCTCAATACTCTCTGGCAATGTCCCTGTTCCAAACCTGATTAACCACTATCATTTACCCTTCTCTTACCTCACTATCCTGAACCGCTTTTTAACAAGGCGCCTCGCCTTTGTAACTGACCTATGTTTTTTTTTTATATGCTGCTGTTATTTTTTTCCCAAGATGTGATGTATCTTTATATTGTATTTAGAATTCAACTATCTTCCTTTTTTGCATTAACAATGTTCATATGTCTGTTATGTACCTGGAGCTTTTCTCCCTGGGCCTCCGCTGAAAATGGACATGTATCCAGTCGGACTCTCCCGGTTAACAAATGTAAAATAAATAAAATAAAATAAATAAATAAATTCTGCGAGATGGGTCTCTGAGCTTCAAGCCCTTATGCCTTGTCCTCTTTTTTTGATATTTCATAAGGACAGGGTCCTTTGGTACTTATCCTTTTATGAGTAGGGTAGTAGTGAGTTGTCACTTAATCAGTCTATTCATTTGGCTACTCCCCCCCCCCCCCCCACTCTGCGGTCTGCCAATGAGAGGGTGCTGCACACTTTGGATGTTCATAGACAACTCAGATTTTATTTGGGTAAGACCAAGTCTGACTGTTGATGTACAGAACGTATATTCTGTTGTTCCGCATGAGAGGAGTATCCAGTGGTTTGAGGAACGTATACATAATGTTACTTCATGCAATTACAGTATTAATGGAGTTGGTATTAAGAAACAATTTTATATATTTTGAGGGACAGTGTTTAGACAAACTGGAGTGCAATGGGTGCAGCCTGTAAACCACATTTTTGATAATTTTGTAATGACCCATTGGGAAAATGTGTATATGGTGAACAGTGAGTTTAAAATTCTTGGTCTTTATGTAAAGATTTTTTAGATGACAGCTTTATTTAATGGACAGATGCAATTAACAAATTAATTCAACCTGGTAATTGTATTAATAATGCAGTGGAAGTTTTGAAATTTGCTTACAGTTATGATCAGGATAAACTGGTATACCTTGATATTGAGTTGAAAAAAGAATGCGAGTCAGCAGTGGTCTAACATATATAGAAAACCAACCTTCTCAATTCCTTTTTCCATTATAACAGCTGGCACCTCAAACATCAAAAGAAAATTGTGGTTAAAGGACAGCTAGTTCATGTAGCAAGAATGATTTCAGATTTGGAAGTGTGTACAATGTGATTCATATTAGCCGAAATGTTTTATAAAAGGGGGTATCCAGCTGGGTTTGTAGTCGAAATTGAGGAAGTTTTAAATAAGAGAAGGAATATTTTTTATGCACAGCTTATTACTTCAAATAAAGAATGAACATGTTAGTTATGTAAATCTGTAACTGCAAAGTCTACATACGAAGGTAACAAGGTATTCATTACCACTTTCACATGAGATGGCAGCGCCATTATGGATGTTTTGTATAAAAATCTGGGTCTTGTTTTCGTGAGACAGGGATTTAATGGAAAAATTAGGAGACAAAACCTTGTGTAGTTTATAAAAAGGATAGGTCGTTTAAGAAATATTTAGAAAAAGGAAGTGAGCCTCTCTCTTAAAAAAAGGTAGTGTATGATGATTGTAGGTATGTATAAGTGTAGCTGTTGTCCCCAGTGCTCATATGTTTTGTAAAATTATAGTTTTCAGGTTAGTGGTGAAACTTTGAAAATAAATGAGTGCTTTTTCCTGTAATTCAAAAATGGTAGTTTATTTGGCTCAATGTAAATTATGTCCTGCATTTTATGTGGGGAAAAAAAAATCTAGGAAACTAAGAGATCGTATTTATAAATATTTATTTGACATTTGCAAGGGTAAAATGATTGATACATTATATAAACACACTGAAAAAGACAGAGTGCTTTTATTTTGTGTTTTTAGTAATAGAGCAAGTGGCACATGACCCACAGGGTTTTACTAGTGATGAACATTTGGAGAAGTGTGGGTTGAGGGGGCAGTTGAGGTTGGATGTAACTAATTTCCTGAGGTTAAATGAAGCTTGATGTATTAGTTCTGTATTGAAATTAAAACATTATGATGTTTAAATTGTTTCTAATTATTGTTTAATTGATTTAAGTTTTTGACTGGATTGTTTTTAACATGTGACTTTGAATGCACAATATTTAAATAGGTTTTTAAGTGGAGTGGTAATGTTCTGATGAAGTTCTAATGACGACCAAAACTCTTTAACATGTTGAATAAAGATTTTTCTGGTTGTATTTGGTCAGTTGACATGAATGTACTGCAGAAAGTGTTATGATTTTATAGTTTGTTCGTTACTTGCTTGGGTACTTGAGTGTGTTCTGTTTGTGATTTTTTAAAATCTGCCAAGTCATTACACTCCCAAAACATGTACCTGGTTACCTCTTCCTTCTCCATTACACCTCCAACATTTGCCATCTCCCCGAGTCTGCTTGGGGTATAAAAATACCCCTGCAAATACTTCCAAGTAAAGATCCTAAACCATCTGGGTTTTGTTGCATACTTGGCTATAGAGACATATATATATATATATATATATATATATAGACATATATATATATATATATATATATATATATATATATATATATATATATATATATATATGTCTTCCCGTTGTTTTCTTGTAAATCGCTTTTCTAGTCTCTGTCTTCCCTATCTTTTCTAACCACCTCTGATTGATTCTTATAATTATGTAAGGTTTTATATGCCTACTAATTTTCCCTTTTCTGTTCTAGGGTCAAGTTACATTTGGCTACCAGAGAGGTCTTTCATTTGCAATCCTCTTATATTTTTCTGTTTGCATGTACTTTGTGATCCAGCCCTTGTTAGGGAATGCAGTATCTAGCCTACAGTCCAAATGTCTTCTTGGTCTCATCCAGTGGCGGCAGGTGACTTCAAATCAAAGGGGGGCTGCAGGAGACAGCTGAATGGGGGGGGGGCAATGATACTTGGTGCGGTCAACTGGAAAGGGGTGGAGCTATGCTAAAAACCACAAGAACTGGGACTTTAAATACGCTGCCCTGGGTGCCAAACCATCATTATGAGAGTCCAATCAAGACAAAATGAAGTGTAAAAGAAAAAAATATTTCCATGCATTGCCTACATGACAGCTTACTTAATGTCTAGATGGAAACAAAAAGGTTGTGAGGCATGAAAAAATAAATTACTTTTTAAATACATTACTGGAATGCCAGTCAAAATCAAGTATAAAAAAACAAGCAGTACTCAACTCAAACCACTTTTTTTTTGCACTGCAGTTCTAATTATAATTTATATTCAGCTTTATAAAAGTACCAAGTAACATGCTGAAAATAGCAATCTCTGTGATACCCCCACTTGTAAAAATGTGTCTTATCTAAAAAGACCTGCTGCCTGACAACAACTATCCATTTGTTTCATGGGGAAAACATGATGAAAGTAAAAAAACGAACAGCAAACAAGAAACAAGCTAAAGATAAATTGCTTAAAGGATTAGTGCACAGGTTATGGACCACACATGATATATTGGTATTCTGTTTAGTTTACGGGTAAAACTTGCAAAGGTGACTGCAAGTCTCTAACAAATGTAATGAGGTTCTGAAAATACTGTAATCCTGTCCTTTATTACAAATACTGTCATATGCATTTCAATACCTAAGGCTTATACGCTATCTAGTTATGTAAATATTCTCTGCATGGCAACAACAAAAAGGCTTTGAATGTTGTTAATTCTTTAACAGTGTGCTTATTAAAGCTTACTTGCATCTTACAATCTCGGACAAGCTTACCTGATGGTTATTAAAGGACAACCGCGCCCTCAGACTCAAAAAAACATATTTATTTCATCATGGTTTGATGTTTCCTACATTTTAACAGCACTCTGAGACTATTTTGAGCTTTTTAGATATTTTTAGATGCAATTTCTGACTCTGACCACATGGGGTCTGGCATATTGAAAAAATTCAGACTGTTTACTCTGCCTCAAGCATCCCAGAATGCATTATTTGTCTCACAAACATTGCATCAGATCTGCCACTTTTTCCCTTAAGTTGCCGTGACTTCATTGACTTAACAGGCATTCACTGCAGTCTTCAAATCCACTACTTTTGGTTAAATTGTTATCCTTTTTAAATGACCACTTGAAACACAAGCAGTGCAAATGCATTTTCTAGCTTTTTCTCCTTTCAGATGCTAAATTGCTTTCGGTCTGCCTTTTCCTCTTTACAGTGGGAGACTTTTTTTTGTTACACTACTCCAGTCAAATTTAAAACCAAGCAACATAGCACTGGCAATAGTTCCCTGCTTTGCAAAGCATCAGTTTGCCACTTATTTTCCCTTCCTGTTTAAATAGCCAACAGATGATACACTATAAACAAATAATTTCTGACCTGCATGACAGCACCCACATGCTTTGAGTCAATATTAAAAAAAAAAACTTATGGTAATGCATACCAGTTGTAATTTGTTGCACTTTAATTGTGCCAGACATAGTCTGATGCAATAACATCCTGTTACTGTCTACGCATGGTCACTGCAAAATTATCCTCTTTTTGTAGCCGTTACTGTACTTCATCAGTAGGGCTCTTCTTAATAGTGAGATTAGTCAACTTATTTGGCTGGACTTCACAGTTCCAGCAATGGTCAACTACATATACTGCACCATATATATTGGTTTACTCAGAATTTCACTGCTTAGTATGCATGGTCTTACTACATTTTTAGCTTTACAGTATCTCAATTTACAAAGTCTGCACTCTATCCAGTTATCTCTATAAATATAACCCCTGTATACATTAAGACTGCAGCGTAATGAAGATCCATCACCTATGAAACAGTTTATTTTAATGGACCTTACAAATCTATAGCAATCATATACCATTTAATTTTTAAAAATGTACTAGAAGTCAACTGATCCCTCAGACATACAAGATTAGCTGGCTTTTGGTTTACAATGTGCAAAAGTGGCAATTCCCACAGCACTATTGTGAAAAGCCTCTGTACCTCGTCAAGGTAGCCAGCATCACAGAGGTCCACTCACACCACAATACTTCCGTCTACAGCCTGATCCACTCACATCACCAGTTGCATCCAACAGTCTTCCAGATGCATGCGACACTTGCCCAGCCAAAAAATCTACATGCCTACATTTATTCACCAAGGACCAGTCCTTAGACACTGTACAAGCTCCAGCTGCCGACAAAAAGGAATCATACACAACTTCATACCGCTCCATCATTCACACAATATTACTGCAAATCAAGGCTAAGACAAGACATTCCACAATAGCGGTCTCTTGGTCTACATCTGCACAACATGACAGATCTTACACAAGTTATGCCAATCGATTGACCTTTGTTATTTTATTTAATTCTAGCAGCACACATGCACATCACTATTTCTGAAAACTTAATCACTTCACTATTTCTGAAAACTTTATCACTTCACAATACCAGTACACATTCCATAAAATATTATCATTTGTCCAGAGCCTCAACTGCTCAACAGCAGGAACACCATGTACCTCAAAATTGCAAACTTGCATGCTCAGCTACTTGTTCCCAAATGACCACAAGCAAACAAAAGTTTCACCCGGACCAACTTGTTACAAACTACTATGCCTACTTTACAACCTGCGCCCTCAATGCTATGAATGCTTTACTATTTCATGCTTGGATTGATACTCCATTGAAAATGGCACTTTCCAAGTGTGTAATGTGCAGGACTCTAATCATACCATTCACAGATGAAGCCAAAAAGATACATTTAGTGACTGCATGTAATAACCAGTCCATACACCATCAGTAATACAATTCTACCTTACATAGCTTATCAATTCCATCCATTTAACCATCAGACACACACCATTTAATTTACCATCCATTAACAACTTAAGAACCAATCCACTTAGCTATATTCATCAAGTCAGGAAACCATAACATTACACATCACAAACCATCCATAACCCATTTGTAGACTCCATTTCACATCACATGAATTCATTTTAGCACCATGTTAGACATTGCATTCAACACGATGGTCTTCTGTAGTGAGCTGTACTACTTCCATGCATTCAACACCATGGTCTTCTGTAGTGAGCTGTACTACTTCCATGCACTCAACACCATGGTCTTCTGTAGTGAGCTGTACTACTTCCATGCACTCAACACCATGGTCTTCTGTAGTGAGCTGTACCACTTCCATGCACTCAACACCATGGTCTTCTGTAGTGAGCTGTACCACTTCCATGCACTCAACACCATGGTCTTCTGTAGTGAGCTGTACCACTTCCATGCACTCAACACCATGGTCTTCTGTAGTGAGCTGTACCACTTCCATGCACTCAACACCATGGTCTTCTGTAGTGAGCTGTACCACTTCCATGCACTCAACACCATGGTCTTCTGTAGTGAGCTGTACCACTTCCATGCACTCAACACCATGGTCTTCTGTAGTGAGCTGTACCACTTCCATGCACTCAACACCATGGTCTTCTGTAGTGAGCTGTACCACTTCCATGCACTCAACACCATGGTCTTCTGTAGTGAGCTGTACCACTTCCATGCACTCAACACCATGGTCTTCTGTAGTGAGCTGTACCACTTCCATGCACTCAACACCATGGTCTTCTGTAGTGAGCTGTACCACTTCCATGCACTCAACACCATGGTCGTCTGCAGTGAGCTGTACCACTTCCATGCACTCAACACCATGGTCGTCTGCAGTGAGCTGTACCACTTCCATGCACTCAACACCATGGTCGTCTGCAGTGAGCTGTACCACTTCCATGCACTCAACACCATGGTCGTCTGCAGTGGGCTGTACCACTTCCATGCACTCAACACCATGGTCGTCTGCAGTGAGCTGTACCACTTCCATGCACTCAACACCATGGTCGTCTGCAGTGAGCTGTACCACTTCCATGCACTCAACACCATGGTCGTCTGCAGTGAGCTGTACCACTTCCATGCACTCAACACCATGGTCGTCTGCAGTGAGCTGTACCACTTCCATGCACTCAACACCATGGTCGTCTGCAGTGAGCTGTACCACTTCCATGCACTCAACACCATGGTCGTCTGCAGTGGGCTGTACCACTTCCATGCACTCAACACCATGGTCGTCTGCAGTGGGCTGTACCACTTCCATGCACTCAACACCATGGTCGTCTGCAGTGGGCTGTACCACTTCCATGCACTCAACACCATGGTCGTCTGCAGTGGGCTGTACCACTTCCATGCACTCAACACCATGGTCGTCTGCAGTGGGCTGTACCACTTCCATGCACTCAACACCATGGTCGTCTGCAGTGGGCTGCACCACTTCCATGCACTCAACACCATGGTCGTCTGCAGTGGGCTGTACCACTTCCATGCACTCAACACCATGGTCGTCTGCAGTGGGCTGTACCACTTCCATGCACTCAACACCATGGTCGTCTGCAGTGGGCTGTACCACTTCCATGCACTCAACACCATGGTCGTCTGCAGTGGGCTGTACCACTTCCATGCACTCAACACCATGGTCGTCTGCAGTGGGCTGCACCACTTCCATGCACTCAACACCATGGTCGTCTGCAGTGGGCTGCACCACTTCCATGCACTCAACACCATGGTCGTCTGCAGTGGGCTGCACCACTTCCATGCACTCAACACCATGGTCGCCTGCAGTGGGCTGCACCACTTCCATGCACTCAACACCATGGTCGCCTGCAGTGGGCTGCACCACTTCCATGCACTCAACACCATGGTCGCCTGCAGTGGGCTGCACCACTTCCATGCACTCAACACCATGGTCGCCTGCAGTGGGCTGCACCACTTCCATGCACTCAACACCATGGTCGCCTGCAGTGGGCTGCACCACTTCCATGCACTCAACACCATGGTCGCCTGCAGTGGGCTGCACCACTTCCATGCACTCAACACCATGGTCGCTCTGCAGTGGGCTGCACCACTTCCATGCACTCAACACCATGGTCGCCTGCAGTGGGCTGCACCACTTCCATGCACTCAACACCATGGTCGCCTGCAGTGGGCTGCACCACTTCCATGCACTCAACACCATGGTCGCCTGCAGTGGGCTGCACCACTTCCATGCACTCAACACCATGGTCGCCTGCAGTGGGCTGCACCACTTCCATGCACTCAACACCATGGTCGCCTGCAGTGGGCTGCACCACTTCCATCCTCTCAACACCATGGTCGCCTGCAGTGGGCTGCACCACTTCCATGCACTCAACACCATGGTCGCCTGCAGTGGGCTGCACCACTTCCATGCACTCAACACCATGGTCGCCTGCAGTGGGCTGCACCACTTCCATGCACTCAACACCATGGTCGTCTGCAGTGGGCTGCACCACTTCCATGCACTCAACACCATGGTCGTCTGCAGTGGGCTGCACCACTTCCATGCACTCAACACCATGGTCGTCTGCAGTGGGCTGCACCACTCCCATGCACTCAACACCATGGTCGCCTGCAGTGGGCTGCACCACTTCCATGCACTCAACACCATGGTCCTCTGCAGTGGGCTGCACCACTTCCATGCACTCAACACCATGGTCGCCTGCAGTGGGCTGCACCACTTCCATGCACTCAACACCATGGTCGCCTGCAGTGGGCTGCACCACTTCCATGCACTCAACACCATGGTCGCCTGCAGTGGGCTGCACCACTTCCATGCACTCAACACCATGGTCGCCTGCAGTGGGCTGCACCACTTCCATGCACTCAACACCATGGTCGCCTGCAGTGGGCTGCACCACTTCCATGCACTCAACACCATGGTCGCCTGCAGTGGGCTGCACCACTTCCATGCACTCAACACCATGGTCGCCTGCAGTGGGCTGCACCACTTCCATGCACTCAACACCATGGTCGCCTGCAGTGGGCTGCACCACTTCCATGCACTCAACACCATGGTCGCCTGCAGTGGGCTGCACCACTTCCATGCACTCAACACCATGGTCGCCTGCAGTGGGCTGCACCACTTCCATGCACTCAACACCATGGTCGCCTGCAGTGGGCTGCACCACTTCCATGCACTCAACACCATGGTCGCCTGCAGCGGGCTGCACCACTTCCATGCACTCAACACCATGGTCGTCTGCAGTGCGCTGCACCACTTCCATGCACTCAACACCATGGTCGTCTGCAGTGGGCTGCACCACTTCCATGCACTCAACACCATGGTCGTCTGCAGTGGGCTGCACCACTTCCATGCACTCAACACCATGGTCGTCTGCAGTGGGCTGCCCCACTTCCATGCACTCAACACCATGGTCGCCTGCAGTGGGCTGCACCACTTCCATGCACTCAACACCATGGTCGCCTGCAGTGGGCTGCACCACTTCCATGCACTCAACACCATGGTCGCCTGCAGTGGGCTGCACCACTTCCATGCACTCAACACCATGGTCGTCTGCAGTGGGCTGCACCACTTCCATGCACTCAACACCATGGTCGTCTGCAGTGGGCTGCACCACTTCCATGCACTCAACACCATGGTCGTCTGCAGTGGGCTGCACCACTTCCATGCACTCAACACCATGGTCGTCTGCAGTGGGCTGCACCACTTCCATGCACTCAACACCATGGTCGTCTGCAGTGGGCTGCACCACTTCCATGCACTCAACACCATGGTCTTCTGCAATGTGATTCCATCGTACAGGTAGCCAAATGTAATTACCTTGATGAAAAGAGGCTGAAATGTGGAGTATGACCACTACTTTTCCACACAGCCAGGGGGTGCAAAGACTAAATCCTCAACTCTTTACACTCTGATATGTGCATAAAACACAATTAGTCATTGAACATCCACAGTATGGATAACAGAGGTTCCTGAATAGGTCTATCACCATTGCCATGGACGTTTTTGTCTTGAGCAAAAACATATCGACTAGATGGGAGACCCTACAGTCCCAGGTTAGTGCCCATGAAATGTCATGGCAACAAATCCGGAGTGAGAGACAAGACTCTGAATAGACCATCGACTATATCCAAAACAGGGGGTATAGCCAGAGGCCTATGTTGTAAGCTCAAATGATGGAAGCCTGTTCTGAGGACAGGGATTATTCCTCCACTCTAGGCCTTTTATCTGTGGGGGTGGGCGAGTACCCCTGATAAGAGTAATCAAGTCCTCAGCCATTTTAAGCATCTGCTTCTTCGTTGTGGTTCCAGGTGAGGGGCCCTTACCAAATGGTTTCCTGTGGTGTTTGGAAGCCTTGGCCTTGGTAAAGGCCTTTATAGAGAAAGTAGAGGGAGGTCTGAAGACGCCATGACAAGAGGCAGATTTCTCGACTGTCTCTGCATCAGTAGCAAAGAAGGCTTCGGTATAGCCAGGTAAGATTTTGGCCGACACACCAGCCTCGAGTACCCAAGGTACTGCTAAAGAGGTGTCATCTGTAGGCAGAGGGCTGTGTCATAGTCTCGCTGCAAACTGGGACACTAGAGGTCGGCTTAAGCGTGGTGTTGGTAGAGGCTGCGTACCGCATGTGTCTGGCCTTTTCCTTGTGTTTTTTGTGTAAATGCGTAGTCGGTATATCAGACGACATTGTAAAATTCAAATCTTCTCCAAAAAGATTTTCAGCGAACTCGCCCCGACGCTTTATAGTGCGCATACTGAAAGCACAAAAGTGACGGGCAGAGACGTACTGGTCTGGGCTTAAGCAAGGTATGCAAAGGGAATGTAAATCCCTATGAGGTATTTGCTTCCCACAAGAAATAGAATTAGCTTTTACTGCTTTTAGTGACATTGGTCTGAGCCAAGAAAATTATCCCCAATGGGGTACTTAGCTTTTTAGATGACTTTGGAATGCTGATATTTAGTTCTCATGAGCTGTCCGACCGGCACTTGCAAACTGCTTCTGCTTTGGGCACCGCGCGGCAAGAAATACTGAAGAAAATTGCCTCGGCTGTTTCCTTTATACCCATGCCGCACTAACGTCAGGGAAGAAGTGAAGACAAACGACGCTGGACAAGGACTTTGGAATACTGCCGACTGAGGGGGATCGCCTGATGGCAGGACAACCCATTTGTGATGCCTGCAGCTGTATGCACGATGAACATTGTCCAATGCCACCCACAGGGCTGTATGCACGATGAACATTGTCCAATGCCACCCACAGGAGCGAGTGCACAATCACAGGATGGGGAGTGTGTGAAGTAATACTGCAACATGGAAGGCATGGACATCGTTCGGGTAACAATTCACACAACTTTGATGTCCTCCAGTTCCACTGTTGTACTATTCCATGTGGTTCCTTCCTCAGCTCACCATGAACTCTATTCTTTGCTAGATGTTTCCCTAGGAAAAGGTGGATGACAGCCCATTCCGATCTAGCTGTGCCCATTGTGATTGCCCTGCTTGCATTTTTACACAACGTCTCAGCTATGGAACAACTAGCTACTTAAATGATAGCATTGGTGGTGGTGCCATGTTCCTTAAGTCCCCTGAAGAGGCCATGGATCTTCTGTAGTGAGCGGTACTACTTCCATGCAATGTGTTTCCATGGTACAGGTAGCCAAATGAAATTACCTTGCAGAAAAGAGGCTGAAATGTGGAGTATGACCACTACTTTTCCACACAGCCAGGGGGTGCAAAGACAAAATCAACTGTTTTACACACTCTGATATGTGCACAAAACCCAATTTGTCTGAACATCCACAGTATGCATAACAGGTTCCTGAATAGGTCCATCACCATTGCCATGAAGGACGCTTTGGTCTTGAGCAAAAACATTACATCGACTTGACGGGAGACCCTCCCGTCCAAGGTTACTGCCCGTCAAATGTCATTGTTTCATGTACATACATTTAGGTGATTCTTTGACATGTCTCACAGGGGGTTCTGTTCAGTACTTTTTCCTTCTAGTTAAACCCATGTAGGTGTCCATTTCATATGTTTTCTTAAACGTAGAACCCCCTTCCTAAAGGTAGTCTGTATAAGGTCCACTCAGGTTGCGAAATGCAGACATATCTACAAAAGCCCATTTATAGCTCATTATGCACCCCTCTGTATTCGTTACTACACAATACCGGATTAGGTGGATTTTACTTTTCTGTGTCTTGAAAAACTTCGAAACTTCATGGAAAATATTTTCCTCTTTGATAGGCAAGATTGTCTTGTTCATCTGTGATCACTACAGTGTTTAGTTGGTCCACTGACTGTGGTAACTTGGTGTGATTGACCATAGAGGGAACCAGGGCTCTCTTGACCAGTATTGAGTCAACCTAAAGATGTACACTTTTTCCAGCTTAAGTTTCAGCTGCACATTTGGAAAGACTTTGAAGGGCGGTACAGCATGCAGACAATTACCCTGCCAAGAGGCGGAGATGGCATTGCTTATCACTGCCTTGTCATTTTGCAATGCCAGCCTAATGGCCTGTTGGAAAAGGCAAACAGGTGCATTTGAGGTACGCCCCACATGTGGTCCAGTTCCAGTAAGATCTCTGAAGCTGTACAGAATGCCCGGGTGCATCCCAATGGGTGTCACTTAACTGGTCAATCAGGGCTAATCTTGCATATTCTAGCAGTCGTTAGAACCACAAAACAGTTAAAATTAATTTAACTGCAGTGAGCTATTAATGGTATAGGTGTAGTCTCGCCTAGTACCATCAATAGCTGGGTATAATACTCTGTTAGTTGAAAAAAATTCCCACCATTTACTTACCCAGTCCACACTAGTAAATGCGCTGTTTCAACCTGGAGGTTTACTACAGTCACCGAATCGTGAAATATGTCTAGCAATCACCATACTCTTCTCAGGACGTTCACACTTAGCAATATTCTTTGGTATGTCAGGTATAGCCATGGGTTGCGTTTCCAAGATCCCTCGTTTAGCTTTTATAACTTCCAACATCAGGTCATATATGTAGTCAAACTTTCTTTTCTCAAATATTGGTTTGGCTACCCACTCCTGTTTTGCTTTTGGGTACACCACGTGATACCATAGCTCTCCCTTTGCTGCTGACTTCTTTGTAGGGAATCTCACCACTGCTTGCTCACGATGAACATTCTCATTATGATCCAGGATGGCAAGTATGATTCTTGCTTTCATTCCTTCAAAACTAAAGTGCTCAACCTTGGGGCAATACTTGCATAGTAATGCATGGAACACCTCCAGATCGCCAGTATGGCAGAATTTGGTGATGTGCTTCAAATCTTTAATGAGAAATTTGTTAGCAACAATTCTCTTCAATGCACTGTGACAGGCATCATCTTCTTCCAGCCACTTCGTCTCGTCTCCATCGATGAGTGGCATTTCATGTCCACAACAGGAAACCTTGTTGCCACCATCCCAACTGTGTTGGTCGGTTACATGGTAGAGCAACGACAACCATTTCTCCTCTAGTACTACTGCATCCCCTTCACATGCTTCAGCACACCACCACAGGTGATTTGAAATACTGTGGCACCACTGCAGTAAGTCTTGCTTGCCTCTCCTTTTCCCAGCTTCAGTGATTTTCTTAGTCAAATTTTTGGTCATATGCCACACATCAAACTGATGATCCACCTTTGGAAATTCTGTGCATCAATAACCTTATTCCAGGATGTCTGTCTGTCGCCACAAGGCTGACATTAACATTTTATCCATCAAGTTTTTCATGCACTTCTTAAAAGCTTTCTTCTCCAGTGCCACTGAGGTAATGGCTATCTCCACGAAATTTCAAGAAACCAGAAAGGTCCTCTGCTTGCCAATATTTTTGGGTCCCAGAGAATAGCCTGGCATAACCCCCTCCAGAACCACTTCCTTCCCTTCACTTTTACAGCAAAATGTGCTGTGCCCGTAGTCAAAACGGGAATAAAACCCGAATCAAAAAATGGGTTTTATTTAAACAATCCCGTGCCTGTCGCAATTTTGTTGATTCCCTGAAAAGACAAATGGG